>NW_013953743.1:8078-9526 GCF_001266775.1 Austrofundulus limnaeus
CACCTGTTGTTCACCTATTGTTCACCTGCTGTTCACCTGCTGCTCACCTGCTGATCACCTGCTGATCACCTGTTGCTCACCTGCTGCTCACCTGTTGCTCACCTGCTGCTCACCTGCTGCTCACCTGTTGTTCACCTGCTGCTCACCTGTTGTTCACCTGCTGCTCACCTGTTGTTCACTTGTGTTCACCTGTTGTTCACTTGTGTTCGCCTGCTGCTCGCCTGCTGTTCGCCTGCTGCTCACCTGCTGTTCACCTGCTGCTCACCTGCTGTTCACCTGCTGCTCACCTGCTGTTCACCTGCTGCTCACCTGCTGCTCGCCTGCTGCTCACCTGCTGTTCACCTGTTGTTCGCCTGCAGCTCACATGCTATTCGCCTACTGCTCACCTGTTGTTCACCTGCTGCTCACCTGCTGCTCACCTGTTCACCTGCTGCTCACCTGTTGTTCACCTGCTGTTCACCTGTTGTTCACTTGTGTTCACCTGTTGTTCACTTGTGTTCACCTGTTGTTCACTTGTGTTCACCTGTTGTTCAACCGTTGTGTTCACCTGCTGTTCACCTGTTACTCACCTGTTGTTCACCTGTCGTTCGCCTGCTGTTCGCCTGCTNGTTCACCTGTCGTTCGCCTGCTGTTCGCCTGCTGCTCGCCTGCTGCTCACCTGCTGTTCACCTGCTGCTCGCCTGCTGTTCACCTGCTGCTCACCTGCAGCTCACCTGTTGTTCGCCTGCAGCTCACCTGTTGTTCGCCTGCAGCTCACCTGCTATTCGCCTACTGCTCACCTGCTGCTCACCTGTTGTTCACCTGCTGCTCACTAGCTGTTCACCTGCTGCTCACCTGCTGTTCACCTGTTGCTCACCTGTTGTTCACCTGTTGCTCATCTGTTGTTCACCTGTTGTTCACCTGCTGCTCACTAGCTGTTCACCTGTTGTTCACCTGCTGCTCACTAGCTGTTCACCTGTTGTTCACCTGTTGTTCACTTGTGTTCACCTGCTCTTCACCTGCTGTTCACTTGTAGTTCGCCTGCTGTTCACCTGTGCTCAACAGCTGTTCACCTGCTGTTCACCTCTTGTTCACCTGCTGTTCACTTGTGTTCACCTGCTGTTTACCTGTTGCTCACTTGTGTTCACCTGTTGCTCACTTGTGTTCACCTGTTGCTCACCTGCTGTTCACCTGCTGTTCACTTGTGTTCACCTGCTGTTTACCTGTTGCTCACTTGTGTTCACCTGTTGCTCACTTGTGTTCACCTGTTGCTCACTTGTGTTCACCTGTTGCTCACTTGTGTTCACCTGTTGCTCACCTGCTGTTCACCTGCTGTTCACTTGTGTTCACCTGTTGCTCACCTGCTGTTCACTTGTGTTCACCTGCTGTTCACTTGTGTTCACCTGCTGTTCACTTGTGTTCACCTGCTGTTCACTTGTGTTCACCTGCTGTTCACTTGTGTTCACCTG
>NW_013953743.1:15538-17794 GCF_001266775.1 Austrofundulus limnaeus
GCCGGTGAGTGTATATATATAGGACTTTTGTCCTATTCACTTAAAGAAAATAAAAACACTTTAAAATGATTTCTTCTTATAAGTGTAAAAAATAAAATCAAAGACAAAGAAAAAAAACAATAGAAAAGTTTTTTTTCACCAGGGTTACCCCTACACAACGCTCTGTTCACATGCAGACATTCCCCTTTGACATCACTTCCTGTTACTTCACAGGCAAATATCTCAACAACCGTTCATCTCAGCTAAATGAAATTTCTTTTGCAATATTTTATCAATGTTCTCTTTATAAAAATGCATTCATATGTATTACAAAAATTTGACATCACAGGCCCTTTAAAGCTTTGTATCATTGCCAGTCGTTAGAGGTTTTATGGTGAGTAGTGCAGTACTCAAGTAAGTTTAGTAGTAGTAGTTAGTAGTAGTAGTAGTAGTAGTAGTAGTAGTAGTAGTAGTAGTAGTAGTAGTTTATTCATTTAATTTGTAATACAAAATCAACAAAGTTAAAAATAACATACAATCAAAATGAAATCAAATTAAATGAATGGCAGCAGAAGAAGTATAGTATTAGTTTAGTAATAATATTTGTTTATATATATTATATTAGTTTGCTTCATTACCACCCACCTCTGGACGTGGGAAACTGTTTTGGGTTATAGTAAATAACAGATGAAAGTATTTTTGCTCTCATTCTAATCTCCTTTGGCCTCCTACGATGTTCTACTTCTAACTTCATTAGCTGATTGACGTGATTCATTTGTTAGAGAAAGTGGTAAGGAATAGTTGTCATTTCAGAAAATGTAAAAGTACATATATGTTGTGATGGTGACTTGTGAGTGGGATGGTGAGGGACCCAAATACAAGACATGGAGGACAGACGCTGTTCTGAACAGATCTTTAATAGGAAGTATGTGAGGAGCAGAACAAACTAAACTTGGTAAATCTAAACTCACAAACTGAAACAACAAGACTCTGGCACAAAGGAAAGGAAACTAAGCCATGTGTACTCTGTATACAGAGAGAAGTAATCACTAAATGAAGAGCAGGTGTGCTGATTCTTGCACCCGCTTTGGATGTTATCATCCATGAAATGGACGTTATTAGGCGTTATTAGTCCCATACAATGGCTTCAGAATGTCCAGCCTGTGCCCGTTAGCAGGTTCCCTGTCCCATAGAATGACTTCTGATTGTATCTGGTTAATATGAGACATTAAACCACTATCTGGTTAATATGAGACATAAAACCACTATCTGGTTAATATGAGACATAAAACCACTATCTGGTTTATATGAGACATAAAACCACTATCTGGTTAATAAGAGGCATAAAACCACTATCTGGTTAATATGAGGCATTAAAAAACTGGTTAATATGAGGCTTAAAGCCACTGAGGTTAACTTTAGAGCAAATGACATGGTTAGCCCTGTGATGGACTTGCGACCTGTCCAGGGTGTACCCCGCCCCTCGCACTGTGACTGCTGGATATGGGCACCAGTGACCCACGCGACCCTGAAAAGGAAGAAGCGTGTACAGAAAATGGATGGATGGATGGACATGGTTAGCGCTAAAGACACCATCCTCCAACGGATGTATATTGTGGCCTTCCAACAGGGCAACGGGTAGAGTGTCAGACCAGAGAGCGGGAGACCAGGGTTCGACCAGTAGGGGGCACTATCAGGACAGTCTGAAGCCTAGAAGGCACAGTAGGGACTCTCTGAAGCCATTTCATGGACTGATAACATCAGAATCCCCTGATTCTTAACACTTAACAGTGTGTATGGAGGAAAGAAGGCCACAGTCTGAGCAGCTTCTACTAAACAATACAGGAAGGGAGCTTGAAAAACTAATCAGCGAAAATACAAGTTCAACCCAAACAAAAACATAAATACAAGAACATAAAATAAATTCTTTAGATTAGGAAGCACAGAGGGTTAGTGAGACCTTCAGTTTGCAGCACAGCACCTTGTGTTAATGCTCAGAAGCTCAGGGTTAATAACATCTTTTTATAAGTCAGAAAAAATAGCCACTTGTCTAGCTCCTGCTTTGTGTCTTTCTGTTCTAAGCTATAGCTTTGTTTAAACCAACATAAAGAGAGAAAATATGTGGTGGACAGTCAGAACGAGAGGTAACTGAGAGAAAAGCTCATTCAGACAGGAAGGCTGCCAGGAGCTGGGCTAAGACCATGTACCTTTGATAAACATAGTAGTAGTAGTAGTAGTAGTAGTAGTAGTAGTAGTAGTAGTAGTAGTAGTAGTAGT
>NW_013953743.1:17892-19743 GCF_001266775.1 Austrofundulus limnaeus
AGTAGTAGTAGTAGTAGTAGTAGTAGTAGTAGTTTATTCATTTCATTTGTTATACAAAATTAACAAAGTTAAAAAACATACAATCAAAATGAAATCAAATGAAATGAAAGGCAGCAGAAGAATAAATCTTATAATATCTGCCCCTTTTTTATACCCAAAATATGTTCAAAAGAAAAGGTGAATACAATAAAATTTCAAAACAACTTAAAACACTGAAAATGAATTAAAAACAAAAATTAATGATACGTTCACACCGAATGCGTTTTGAGCGGCAGATTTACGCAAAGTCTATGAGGACGCGCCTCTAGAGGTCGTGYGTCGCGTCACGTATGTTTTGGGCGGCTCGCAAGGAAGGCGGAAGGGGCGCAGAGCGTTTTCCACGCATGTGGTTCTGCGGAAGCCACTGCTGCCCGAATTCAAATATCTGAACTTTTCGCCACTCGACGCATCTCCCACTGAAAACCGAAACAGACGGACTGGAGATCTTTATCTGAGATCGACCGTGTGCAGTTGGATTTTCTGCCAGGATATATCAGCACTGATATGGATCAGCTGCTCGGGACAAAAAAAAAGTCCGTCAGCTGGCAGCTTCTGGAGTGACGAAACTAACCAAACAAATCTCCTCTAAATCATCTGGTGAGTTAAATATCTGCTATGAGCAACGTTTGCTTGCTCTTTAGTAAATAAATCAAAGCCGTTTTCTTTTATTTTATCTTTATTTCACCCGCCGAGGACACGCTCCTCCCACACCTCACTGCTGCTGCTGCTTGTTCTGGTCTGAACACTAGTGCRTTCYTCGGTCTGAAAATAGTGCGTCCAACGAGAGGCGGTTTGTGCTTTTTGGATGCTCGAAACGCGTTCGGTGTGAACATAGCATTAGAAACCAACTCAAACAACAATTAGCATGAATTCACTTATAATTCTCCATATTTCTTCAGAATACTCATTTTTAACATTCTCTTCAATAAATTCAAAGATCTGCCATTTTTTAACCTCATCTTCCAGGCTGTTCCATAATCTTATTCCCTGGATTAAAGTGGATCTCTCCTTCAGGCTCGTATGAACCCAGGGTCTCACAAACATTTCGATTCCTTTAAGATAATAACAGCTCTGTCTTTTACAGGGGATTCTGATGTTATCAGTCCATGAAATGGACGTTATTAGGCGTTATCAGTCACATACAATGGCTTCAGAGGGTCCCTACTGTGCCTTCTAGGCTTCAGACTGTCCCAACAGTGCCCTCTAGTGGGTTAATATATTAATGACAATGAATGTGTAAATAACCAAAACATATTGTAATAAATTTATTGTGTCCATTTCGGACTTAAACCCTGGTCTCCCGCTCTCTGGTCCGACACTCTACCCATTGCCCTATTGAAAGGCCACAATACACATCCGTTGGAGGTTAGTGCTAACCATGTCATCTGCACTAAGGTTAACCTTAGTGGCTTTAAGCCTCATATTAACCAGCTGACAATCAGAAGCCATTCAATGGGACGGGGAACCTGCTAAGCGGCACAGGCGGGACATTCTGAAGCCATTCTATGGGACTGATAATGTCTAATAATGTCCATTTCATGGATGATAACATCCGAAGCAGGTGCTTTTTTAACAAAATTTACTTGAATGTTGGAAGGTTACACCTTTATGAGCTCTGTACACTAACAGTAAAATATTATAATCAACCAAATCATAGAATTTTAATAATTTTAAGTCATGAAACAATATATTAGATGGATGGCTGTAATTTTTTCTAGCAATAACTCTTATAMCTCTTTTCTGTAAAATGAAAATAGGATTTGTGATAGTTTTACAAGCTTTACCCCAGACTTCAATACAGTAAATTAAACA
>NW_013953743.1:26459-27901 GCF_001266775.1 Austrofundulus limnaeus
ACAATTTCACATTAAAGTAGATAAAAGGGTTAATGATGGAGTTTCAGTTTATACAGGAGAAATGCTTGTTTTACTTTTAGCACTTCAGTGGGTAGAAGAGGTAAGACCATTAAGATCAACCATTTGTTCAGATTCTAGTTCATCATGCTCATATTAAAATACAAGTAACTACAACAGACATTTAGATTAGATTTAAGACCATATCTAGATTTGCACACCTTAAAAGACCACATATACTCAAAATTTAAATTATGAATAGTTTCATGAGCCTTTGCTGTCTGAGCATACATTGAATTTTCTCCATGTCCATGGGCTAAAAAAAGGGGGGGAAAAGAATGTGGGCAACTCCACTGGCTGCTAGCTTAATCACAAAAATAAAATAACTTTACTTAATAAGTATTTGCATTACCTTTGTTGCATTTGGCCAACGGCCCTCAGATTAATTTTTTATTTTGGCCCATACGGAAAATGTTTGGGCACCCCTGTTATAGACAATAAACTCAGCTGGAACCTTCTTATAGAATACTGTATATTAGAAATAAAGTTGCAAAAACTATTGGAATATTGTTTAAAATGAAAGATTTAATAAACATTAAGGGTTTGCATATTTTATATTCCTCCTTGGTTTTGCCTTATTTGTCACACTGCTCAGAAATCTGGGGAAATGCAAGTAAAACAAACACTGATGTATTAAGTTGTAGAAAAAAGCTATAAGGTTTATTAATAAAGTGGGATATCATGAASCCACTGATAAACTCTTCATTGGAAGTAATGTATTAAAATTTAAAGATATTGTTTATATAAAAATACTGGAAATAATGTATAAAGCATTGAACAAAAGTCTTCCTTCTGGTATTCAGAAATTATTTAAGTTAAGAGAGAATAAATATAATCTGTGAGGTTTATTTATATTTGAATGTAAAAAGTCCAGATGTGTTTCAGTTGTTGGTGTGAAACTGTGGAATGAATTCAATGATGATCTTAAGTTATGTGTTTTTTGGTGAGCTTTAAAAGAGCTCTGAAATGTAAAATGATAAAATCTTACGCTGTTATGTAGATTTATTTATGTATTGTGAAGATATCTTGGTTGGTTGTTGAACATAAAATAGGGCAAGAATAAGCTTGGCTTCAGCCTATCCCTCTTTTGGTAAATTATGAGTTTATTTATTGTTTCTGTTTTGTTTGTTGCTGTTTTTAATGATTCATGTGAAAGATTTACCAGAAGTAAAGTGATTGGTTGAAAACTGGTCTCAGCAACTAGAAGTGTTGTTGAACATGGAGAAAAGAAAAGTTACATTTGAAACGGTCCAGATAAATATATGTGASCCAWCACATCAAAAYCAGGATTAAGTCCAAAAGTTGTAAAAGGAGAAAAAGGCAAATATAGTGTTTTGACTAAAATGTTAACAAAAATTGCATTTTGTCAAAATATAATGAATAAA
>NW_013953743.1:28916-30983 GCF_001266775.1 Austrofundulus limnaeus
CTAGTAATTTATTTACTGAGAAAAATGGTGACGTGTTCAATACTTATTTTACCCGCTGTATTTAACAAACTCATTTGTACTAAATTTATTTGAAACCAGACAGTAATTTGGCAGTGATGTAATGGAGCAGTAATTCATCCATTTCTGTAACAGTGAGAAAATGGTGAAAGACTAAACAAGTAAAATGGTTGAAAAAGGCAGAAATTTTGAGAGTTTTCTCTCTGCATGTGTTCATATTCCTGCTGTTTGTTGGTAGCCTCGGGGTACTGATGTGAGGCGGACAGAGACCCAATGAAGAGCCTCTCTGAGAGGTTTTTCCTGCAGCAAGGTCGCTGCTCTCTGTTCGTCTGCAGCTTTACAGTTTTTCTGATTTGCTCACGCTCAGTCCAGAGACAGCTGGGAGACTCCTCAGCARCAGTAACAGCCCAGTGAGATATCATCTTAAACACATCTGCTTCAGGCTGCAGAAATACAAGAAGCTTGTAATGATGAAGTCAGTGATGCATGACACTTTTCATTACTTGTGAGGACATTCCTCTATATTCACTCATTTTCTGGAGACCAGCTTCAATTAAAACCACAGCCGACTTGAAAATAACCCTTATTTAACTTTGGCCTAAATTATATTATCATTAAAATACTATTTTACAAGAGATTGTTTTTTCCTCTTAAAGCAGTTTTACCTACTGACAGTGAAGCATGCTGAATCTGGAGCTAGAATTCATTTTATATTGTATTGTGCAAAATACATTTACCTGTCTTCTGTTGTTTTATCTGTTTTCACCAGCCTGACATGATGAAACATTCCTACACTGAAAAAGTAATTTGTAAGATTTACTTGAAAAAATCCTCACAACAATTTGCACTAATGTTAGTTAAGTAAATTTAAACGCTACAAATTCATGTAATATTTACTCATCATTATCTACTAAAAGTTATTAAGAATATAGTTAAAGATTTGTGAATAAATCAGGAAAATTTTACTTAATTTTCTCAATTAAATCTTGTAACATATACTTGATCAAATTAAATAAAATTTACCTGATTTAATCACAAATCTATAACTATATTCTTAATAACTTTTACTAGATAATAGAGATGTGACGTTCGTGAACGATCCGAATCTTTTGAACGGCTCTTTACAACAAACGATAGGAGCCGAATCGCGGGCAGTAATGAACCATTTGTTGTTTCTTTTATTCCTCATATAATCTTTATTTTTTCATACTTAAATCTCTCCCGCTTTGCTTTTTCACAGAAAACAGGCAGAGTTGTGGAGTACAGAAGCTCACAGTGAAAGGGGGAGGGGGGGTTTCCGCTTGACAAACACATGGTTCCACCCACGTGACGGGATTACGTCATTACGTACAGCTATGTGATGACGTAATACGTTCAAAATCAAACGGCTCTTTTGAACRGCTCTATGAAACAAACAGATCCCCAAGATCTGGATCCCTTCAAAGAGCCATTTTTTACATATGTGACGTTCACAAACGATCCGAATCTTTTGAACGGCTCTTTACAACGAACGATAGGAGCCGAATCGCGGGCAGTAACGAGCCATTTGTAGTTTTATTTCTTTTATTCCTCATATGTTTTTTTTTTTCATACTTAAATCTCTCCCGCTTTGCTTTTTCATGGAAAACAGGCAGAGTTGTTGAGTACAGAAACTCACAGTGAAAGGGGGAGGGGGGATTCCGCTTGACAAACACATGGTTCCACCCACGTGACGGGATGATGTCATTACGTACAGCTACGTGATGACGTAATACATTCTAAATCTAACTGCTCTATGAAAAAAACAGCTCCCCAAAATCCGTATCCCTTCAAAGAGCCATTCATCCCATCTCTACTAGATAATGATGAGTAAATACTACTTGAATTTTTGGTGCTTATGTTTACTTAAACATTAGTGCAAATTGTTACGATGATTTTTTCTAGTAACTCTTACAAGTTCTTTATAACAGTGCACATGCATCAAACACACTACTGTATCATGACACCTCACAGCTACAGAGAGGTGTAACTCTTGTTGTAGTTCAAGACTTCACCACCGGGTGGCAGTTT
>NW_013953743.1:31593-34314 GCF_001266775.1 Austrofundulus limnaeus
GCATTAAGGTAATACAGTATTTCACCTATAAAGACACAAACATGAGTTAAAGATGTAAAATTTTTTAAGTGATTCAGATCATCTGCCAACTTTCATGTCAGAGTTTAGACTGGACTCATCTTCTTCAGAGAAACGGTGGATTTCTTGTTATTTTAATTAAACCTTTAAATATATTATTTGATACCCCATGTAATATAGCAATCTGTTTTGCTCCTGCACCAGAGTATTAGGGCCACATAAGAAGATTTTTTTAATTACCAGAAAAAATCATTATAATACAAAATTAAAGTCATAATATTACGAGAATATAGTTGTAATATTGTGAGAAAAAAGTCATGAAATTATGAGAAAAATATAATCTTACAAAACATTATTACAGCTATTGATGTGTTTTCTGTTGGTTATAGTATCCAGGGCACGAAGTTTAAAATAAAATGTTAAAAATGTCACTAACATGTTTTCATTATTTAGCTCACTTTCTAGTTAAAAATTTAAATAACATTTTATTTTTTATTTATCATCATCATTTTCATCCTCCTCCTCCTCCTCCTCCTCACTCTCTTTCTGACTGTCTTCTTCACAGGCAGCAGAGGACGTGGATGTACCTGACCTATTCCTTTCTCCCTGGTTTAGCCTGTGATTAGCTGTTAGCATCCAGAAGTCAACAGCTGGATTTGGGTCAAAGGTCTCTAGGACAAAAGGATGTGCATTAGAGATGAGAGATGAGAGTCAGATAGGCTGGATCTGTACTTGTTTTTTTATAATATTCAAATGTGAAAATCCTCTTTCACATGCAGCACTGCTCAGCGGCAGTGTAAGAGACAATTTGAGAACCTTCTTAACGTTGGAATAACTATCAGGATTGCTTGTCTTCACTATATTCAACAGGTCATGCACAGAAGAGGCTGCCAAACGTTTCCCAGCTTGCTTCAAACGTATCCACTCTCTTAAAGTGGAGTCTCTGTCAACAGACATGTTGGCCTCATATTTCTCAAGGATGTTGCTGACAGTTGTGTTGCCAAAAGCGTGGAGATCTTTTATTTCAAGAGGCCAAGTTGTGGGATCAAAATTCAAAAATGGATCACAAGATTTAAGGGATTCACGTCTGCATTCAAACTCATGAATTAGAGCTGTCAACACATCAGTCTTGTCCTTGTCAGCATCAACATGTGACCCAGTCTCTTTCCTGTACTTGCCCTCACTCTCCATCAGTAGAGTCAACTGGCCAACAGCAACCATGAGCTCGTCTTTGCATTCACCAATAGTTAGATTCTCTTGCTGAAACCTGAGGGAAGTGAGCTGTAAGATAGTTCCAATATCAAGAATGTTGTCTAGGAAACAACAAAAACGCTCTGCAGATGTGATTCAGGCTCAGGTCTTAATTGCTGGAAACATTCTCCATATTTTCAACAGAGTCTCCTGTCTCCATGCTGACCATCTGATATTGTGAAACTTTACTAACTTAACAAAGGGCATGCCTTTCTCTTCACATATCTTCTTTAACTGTGCAGTTCGTTTTGCACCACCTTTCTTTAAGTAAAATGTTAACAATTTGACAATGGATTGATTAAATGACTCACAGTATGGGACTGTACGATCAGCTGACTTGGCGCAGTTTTCCAGGTGGGCGGTGCACAGTATGTGCACAAGTGAATCCTTGATGTCTACCGTCTCACGTAGTTTGGGAACAACCCCATTGTAGGTTCCAACATTAACAGCAGCTCCATCCGTGCACACAGAGACCAACTTTGTCTTCCACTCCGTTAAACAGCAAGCCTGGAACAGTTGCACAAGTCCATCCGCTATGTCCTGTGCTGTTCGATTGGCCCCCAAATTAATTAATCCAAGGAAATCTGAGCTGAAATGACCGTTGCTGGACACAGAAACAACGTACACAATTTCCTGTTCTGTTTTTGTTATATCTTCTGATCCATTGAAGAGTACACCTGTAGTGTCCAAAGAGTGGGGGGCCTTTTCTCAGGAATGCACAGATGTGTTATGCTTCTCTCAGTCTCCAGCTTTAGAGCTCGACACATATGACCATATTAGGAAGTAGAACCTTAAGGTATACCGTGACAAGATTTATGGTACATCTGTGAAAACCTATAAAGAGCCTTGTACGCTCCTGCTCTTCACCTTCGTCTTCATTTTTCTACTTGGAAGATTCATTTGGTTTGGAGGCCACAATTTGGTTTTAGGCTGTGATCTCCTGGAACTGCAAATAAAGTTTTTTTGCTGTTCAACCAGCCTGTGTCAGGGTCCTTCTCTTCATTGAGCAACTACAGTTCTGCAGAACCCAGATGACCCGGTTTCTACACCTCACACCCCAAAATTCAGCTGCTTGCAGTTTGTCTTTCAAATCTGAAGTTATTGTCTGTGCAATGCACTGTATGATACGGCTTCCTCGTTCCTGACGTTAACTCCAAGCCTCTTCAGAAGAGGAATATCCTCCTCATATGAACGTATGGGACGTCCATGTTTCACTTTGTGAAAGGCTAGAAGGAAAACATTAGTCAGGGCTTGATGGTGTTCCTCACTCAGTTTGTCTTTCCATTTGTTGAGGGGACCACTGAGGCCCTGGTCCTGGCTTCGTCTGTTTTCTGTTGCTTGAAATACTTTCTGGTGTATGCTTATCAAAAGCTGGATGACTGAAGTTTTTGGTACCTATATAAAAAGCACTAGTTTTGTCCGCCAGAGAGGAATTTTTACGGTGTCCTGATG
>NW_013953743.1:34939-37490 GCF_001266775.1 Austrofundulus limnaeus
CTCTCAGACTGAAGAAGTCTCTTGGAGGAGAGACGAAACGTTTCATTAGAGAAGAACCCGTCCAGAAGACCTATACTATTTTTTTCTTTTTCAAAGTAAAAGCTTTTTGTTGCTAATTAACAACAAATGCCTGCTAAAAATAATCGTCCGCGCTTTATTTTGAAAGTGTAAACAGTTTTGTTTTCACTTCCTGTGAGCCTTGATGCTAAAAAATAGCTCAATACTTTTGACGATAACAAACCCGCTCGCGCTGCAGCGAGAGGAGAGACGGCTTGGCTCGTCACACTGACAACAAAATGCGGCGCAAATATTGATCAAACGGCATCCTTACCTGTCAGAATCCCCACACAGGTCTGATGGTCGTGGTTGGCATTATCCCGTCCGCTGCCATCTTTACAAACTGTCTGCTCCGTGATGGCTCATCATAGCCCACTTCAGCAGCCCGCTGCTGCAGGATGACCCCGGTCTGATGATCAGATGCTCATTTTAAAACTCGTCTTCCTCTGGTTTCATCAAATAATTGCAGTCTGCTCCTTTGCTGCTTAGGAAGCTTACAGATGCTTATGCAATTTACAGAGGAGGAAAATAGTTACAAAGGCCCACACTAACTAACTCCCCCATCCATTCTCAAATCGTAGGTACATAAATGCACATTTAATTTTTTTAGTGCGCTTGCATACTTGTGCACCTCTTATGTGCAACTCTGTTTATAAATGTATGAATCATACGGTGGAAAACTGACTTTAAAAAATAAATCTGTTCAAGTTTAAATAAAACAAAAATATTGGTGGTAATTTTTGACTGTAACTTTACAAAAGCGACTCAATAGACAGAAAGCTCTCAGGTTTGTGTCCCAGAGTTGGATTATAGCAAAGACACTTCTCTCCACCCATCGCTGTGAGACACAGACTCTTCATACTGTGCATTTTAATCGTCCTGTCACCTCCAGCTATAACACCAGACAATAGGTCTTTGAGCAGACACTCRTCTTTAGAAGTGTCTGTGCTTCCTGACAGGCACATATGTGAGCTAACTGGCCGCTCACTACAGTCATAGATCTCATCTGCGTATTCACAGAGCAGCAGCAAAACAAAGCCCAGACCACTTTATCAAAATGTCACCCGGACCGCGCTGCGCTCCAGGCCTGACACTCAGGCACATTTTACTTCATATCTACAAAAAGCTTTGTGGGGAGGATGGGGGAGAAAACCAAACGGCATAGAGGAAATGTAATCTAATTCACTGCCTCCGCCCTCCCCCTACAATGAAGTGTGCTGTCAGCTTTATCTCTGAGCTTCTTACCCCCTCCTTCAGATCCCCACGCTGGATTTTAATGTTTAAAATGATGGAGATTGAGGCCTGATTCGGATGACATTTGAGCAGGTGCTTAACTGTCCCACTTTGAAATGTCTAACTGGTTGACTCAGACTAGGTGTACATCCAGAGCGAGGAGGAAAGACAGCTGGAGGATATTAAAATCATAGGAGCAGATATGGGTAAAATAGAAATTGAAAATGCAAAGACATGGATCAGGAAGAGGCGAGGGAAGAAGGGAACAACAGTGAGACCTGAGAGGGAACTGAAGGGCAGCTGGACCAGTAAAGGGCAGGGGTGGCACGTTTGCTCTAAAGTCAACTACGTCTCTGATGTGTGCACTGTAAGGAAGACGTTTTACTGTCTTTTTTTCTTTGGATGTTAAWGAAATGTCTGCTGTGTTACCATCAACATGAAGACCACAGCAGCGTGTACTGAGAGTAGAAACAGCAGGGTGAAACTGTTTCTGCACTCAGTCAGATTTAACTGATAACATTTAGTCACCCTTTTTAATCAGACTCATATTTACTGAAGTGAGGTCATATGATGTAACAGGGAATTCTTATCTCAGACCAAAATACTCAAAGATGAGGAACCAGCTTTTTCTTTAATGATCAGTGGCATCACCAGGCCTATTTTAGGGGGGCGGGAGCTTCAGGTTTAGGTTAGTTTAGGGCAGGGCTATTCAACTAAACTGCTCCTGGGGCCACAGTTAATGCAGAACAACAGCTCAGGGGCCGAACATCCAGCAATTAAATTCATTTTGTAAATAAACCAAGTATTACAAAGATCTGTTACCTTAATAGTTTATTTTGCTGCATTTAATCATGAATACAACATACAAAACCCTGTAAAAGTAGAGATAAATAAACAATATCAAAAACAAAAAGAACACATTATGCCCCAATTTGACTCAAATATTATTTTAACCTCTCTGACTTACCAAAAATTTAAACCAATTTTATTTTCACTTTGATATTTTTATCTTCAACTGCTTTTCATTTTAACTGTCTTTAGTGTTCATAGAAACGTTTTTACCAGCTTGTAGTCAAGATTCTGATGGTTCTGGAGACACCAGACATGTCTATGTTTAACTAAAGTAGAAMACTGGGGGTTTGAGCTTAAGAGCTGAATGAACCAATTGGYGGGCTGAACTTTGGTCTCTCGTGGGCCGGATGTGGCCCRCGGACCGCCATTTGAACAGCCCTAGCTTAGGGTCAGGTAGGTACCTGTGAGG
>NW_013953743.1:38271-40337 GCF_001266775.1 Austrofundulus limnaeus
ACATTTATAAATGTATGAATCACATGGTGAAAAACTGATTTTTGAAAAATAAATCTGTTCTTTTTTTCTTCTAAAAGTCTAAATAAAACAAAAATATTGGTGGTAATTTTTGGCTGTGTGACTTTACAAACGGTGCCCCAAAGCAAACCAACCAGCTTCACACAGTTGAGTTATTAAAACAATGTGAAATAAGTGCAGAACAAGAAACATAAACACTGGACTGTTGGAAAGGGAGACCTGACAGTCAACTGAAAATAAATCTTGTCCTGGTTGAGCTGAAAACAAATGACAACAGTGGAAAATAAACAATATTAAAGAAASATGTWTTTTCTTGTTCTTTCCTTTCTGATGTTGCCTCGGTCTTTGTGTGCTGATTTTAGTTTTTCCTTGAGCTTTCTCCACATTTGGAAGGAGGTTTGCAGATTATGAACCATCTGATCCTCGTCTGTTGTGTGATTCCATGTGAAGCTGAGCCAGGGTCTGTGGTCCAAGTCTGCTGAGCCCGCTGACGGCAGCCAACAKATCCAGCTCTGCTGAACCAGTCTTAGATTTCTGTCAGGACATCGTACCTTGATCTTTAGGAGGAGAGAGTGGTTTTGATGCCACTGGTAAAACAACAAATTAAAGAGCTGCAGGCCATAAAACAACAAATAAATTAGCATAAACACAGCAACATGTCCAAACACACCATCAGTAAGTTTTATTCAAGAGACACTACCTACCTGTGTGCCATTCACAGATTGTTATTAATGAAAACTTTCTTTCATCTGGAAGAATTTATGTTCAAACAGTTAATCACATTTTCACTTCTTCTGTTTTAGATGATGACCAAATCTTTTCAAACCTCTTTTGATTTATATCCTAGAAGACATAAACCAATTTCAGAGACTTTGAAAGCCGGAGTCATGAGAAACTGGTTTGGTTTAGTGATGTTCCTTACTGCCAATTTTCTTTTTGATACTGATACTGAGTAAAATTTAGCTATCTGCGATACTGATCCGATACTGATACTATGTGGTAACACATATAATGTGACTGGTAAATCTTAAAAAGTAGGGTTTTTCAAATAACTGCTTTATAAATAATACATGACAGAGTAATATATTTAATAATTTAAAAGTCTTTCTAACCTTAACCCTACCTGCACATATTAAACTTCTTATTCTAAAGAAATATAATATTTTTTGAATTGTGAATAAAAGTGAGAAAAATATTTTAAAAGTTGTTACTTTGTATATTTTGCAGCATAATGCTGTTTGTGGGGCCATGGCATGAAAATGTTTGGGAACCCCTCATCTAGAATGTAATCACATACAATCAAATGAAGCAGATTTTATGTTAAAATGACCTGCCATACTTCTACAGACTGAGTGACTGACTGAGCAMAGGCCACTGCGCTGATGCATTACCCAAGTGGAGGAAAAGGTAGTTCCCTCCAACCACGTATGATTTATACAAAATTGGAATAGTTTAGTTATTTCACATAATGTATATAATTAACAGGAAAATAGTGGAAAATAACCAAAGTATCAAAGTATCGATATTTTGATTTTAGTATYGATTCTAGAGCATAAAGTTCTGGTATTATCGATATTTCAGTATCGATCTGCACATCACCAGTTTGATTTGTTCATGAGTGTRTAGTTGTTTACAGAGCTGTAGCTTTCTGTGTTGAACACTTTTTTTTGTAATAAAGTCTTTTAAAACTTTTTCACACTACATCTCTGTGATGTGTCCTCTTACTGTTTCAGTTTAGGTTAGAAACAACTTTATGACCATCGTACAGCTCCGTCCTGCTGAGGAGCTTCATCAGTGTTTTATGTGGGTATGCCAGCTGCCTTTCCCAGAGGTGTAGAGTAACTAAGTACAAATACATCTTTACTGTACTAGAATTATTGTGTATCTGTACTTTACTTGAGTAATTATTTTTCAGCCTACTTTTTAGTTCTACTTCTTACCTTTTATAAAAGACCAGAAGTATAAAGTCGTTACTTTTATTTAATTTCTGCTTGTTTTCATTGCAGCTTGTTATTGTAAAAAAAAATAAAATAAAAACTGCAGTTTTT
>NW_013953743.1:48564-51482 GCF_001266775.1 Austrofundulus limnaeus
ATTTAGTATTGCTTTCTACTGAAGTGGTTAAGAAAAAAACGCTGATGATGAAGAAGCTAAGATACTAATATTCAGATATTTAGTATTGCTTTCTACTGAAGTGGTTAAGAAAAAAACGCTGATGATGAAGAAGCTAAGATACTAATATTCAGATATTTAGTATTGCTTTCTACTGAAGTGGTTAAGAAAAAAACGCTGATGATGAAGAAGCTAAGATACTAATATTCAGATATTTAGTATTGCTTTCTACTGAAGTGGTTAAGAAAAAAACGCTGATGATGAAGAAGCTAAGATACTAATATTCAGATATTTAGTATTGCTTTCTACTGAAGTGGTTAAGAAAAAAACGCTGATGATGAAGAAGCTAAGATACTAATATTCAGATATTTAGTATTGCTTTCTACTGAAGTGGTTAAGAAAAAAAGTGAGAGCATTTCTAAGCTGCAGAACTCATGCCCTACTAATCGCCCACATTTCGCAGGTCCTAGCATTTGTAGTCGGTGTAATCAGCCTGGCCAATTCGCACGAGAATGTGATGGGGTGCGTGTTCCCACTCATGCTCAAAACTACTCAGAATTAGCTACTCAGCCTCGTTCTGCCTCCGTGTCAGAAAACTAGTCCCCACCTAACTGCAGAGCCATAGTTTGGGTGGGGTCACAATAAGGGAAGCCACAATGTCGTGTCAGACAGTGGCAGTTAGTGTGCAGCAGCAGGTGGAGGATTTGGATTTGTCCTCCTTGGCTGTGGGAGAAAAAGGTCAGGCGAGATCTTTGCTTCATCAATATGCACCAGTTTCCTCCACTCATGATGGGGATTTGGGCTGTACTAGTCTGATGGCTCACTGCATCCTTCTGGTTGATGATGTCCCAGTCAAGCAGCGCTATAGGCGCATTCCCCCCTCAGATTATGAGTTAGTGAAGGACCATATCAACCACTTACTCTCATCTCAGATCATTAGAGAGATTAGCAGCCCTTATGCATCCCCAATTGGTGCAGAAGAAAGAGGGGAGTCTTCGAATGTGTGTTGACTATAGACAACTTAACAGCAAGACTCAAAAAGATCCCTTCCCTCTTCCATGTATAGAAGAGTCTTTGGATGCCCTGTCTAGTGCATGTTGGTTTTCCGCCCTCGACTTGGCCAGTGGGTACAATCAGGTCCCAATTGTAGAGGCAGATCGGCCAAAGACTGCCTTTTGTACCCCATTTGGACTGTTTGAATGGAACCGGATGCCTTTTGGATTTGGTAACGCTCCTAGCACATTTCAGAGGTTAATGCAGCGGATTTTCAGGGATCAACAGTGTCAGTCAGTTTTGCTGTACCTCGATGATATTGTTGTTTTCTCTTCCAATGTGGAACAACATTTGGAGCAATTAAAAGTGGTGCTAGGGTGGCTTCAAGATCAGGGGTCTCATTTATGAAGGATTGCGTGGAAACCATACTAAAAGTGAACGTACGGCCAAAAGGCGGAAATGGCGTACGCCAAAAAAAAATCAGATTTATAAAACCATGCGTACGCATGTTTCTGCGCATCTTTCATTTATAAATCACAGCCGCACGTCAGAGTTTGCGCACGAGGTCCCNTAATTGATGTAATTGATTTAATGGCACAATAATTTATTTGTCAAACTTCTTTTTGACCCTATAATTTATTTTAATACGCCAGTTATATATTTATACATTTATTTCCAATAATGATAGGTTTGGTCCTCCATACTATGGAGCCTATAATTTATTTTAATACGCCAGTTATATATTTATACATTTATTTCCAATAATGATAGGTTTGGTCCTCCATACTTTATACAACACTGGCCTTTCCACTAGTTTGTACTGACACTCCTCCACCTGTGGTCTCTTCATCACCTTCTTCCTCTCCTTTTTTTGGAAAGTGTCTGCATGAACTTATTTTATACTGACAACCAATGAAATTAAGACTTAGTAAAGATGAGGACTGTAGCTCCTTGCTTTAATGGTCCTTGCTGCACAGCTGATTTGGTGTGTGTGTGTGTGTTAGATGTGTGTAACTGCAGCTTGTCAGTAGCTGCTTTTGAACTTTACAAGCTTCTTTGACTAATTGTATCTCTTATCTTTGTTATTAGTTCATCATGTTGACTATCTGGGTTTCAAAGCTCTGCTGGTTTTCACTCTTGTCCTGCTACATATGAATCCATTCACTTTGTTCATCAGCTCATCTGAACACTGGACACAGATAAGACTGACAGCCTCTGGTGAGAGTTCACTCTAATTCAATTGGCATCAGCTGCTCTGCATTCAAATCAAACTCAACCTCTYGTGACATTTGGTTTGTTTTCATTGTTTCCATCCTGACATTCAGCCACTGGCTCTCTGTTCTCATGTTTCTGCTTACGACACTGAGAATGTGTGTGTGGACGCGTTTCTCCTACAATGTGGGGACAATTTTCCCAAAAAAGCAGCCTTGTTCCTGAAGTGAATCGTGGGGACCACTGTCAGGTCCCCACAGGTCCAAATGCATGTTACACATGTGGAGTTAGGTTTAGGATCAAGGTTTAGGTTAGTTTTAGGGTAAACGGTCAGGGTTAGGATATAAAGACTAAAAAACATGAATGGAAGTCAATCACGGTCCCCACGAGTTTCAAGAAACGTGTGTGTGCGTGTGTGTGTGTGCGTGGGTTCGGCTTTGGTGATATTTGGCGGCAATTTTAAGACAAAAATCCTACATTTGGGGACAAAAGTGGAGTCCCCATTTGGTTTAAATGTCATTGGTGGGTTGGGGGTTGGGTTTAGGACCAAGGCGTGAATTGAGTTTAGGTTAGTTTTAGGGTCAGGTAGGTACCTGTGAGGTTAGTTTAGGGTCAGGTAGGTACCTGTGAGGTTAGTTTAGGGTCAGGTAGGTACCTGTGAGGTTAACTTTAGGGAAAATGGTCAGGGCTAGGAC
>NW_013953743.1:52254-60683 GCF_001266775.1 Austrofundulus limnaeus
GGTATGGATTGAGTTTAGGTTAGTTTTAGGGTCAGGTAGGTACCTGTGAGGTTAGTTTAGGGTCAGGTAGGTACCTGTGAGGTTAGTTTTAGTGTCAGGTAGGTACCTGTGAGGTTAGTTTTAGGGTCAGGTAGGTACTTGTGAGGTTAGCCTTAGGGTTTGTGGTCAGGGTTAGGATGTAGGAATGTAATGGAAGTCAATGGAATGTCCCCAATTGGATGGCTGGGCAAACATGTGTGTGTGTGTGTGGATGGGTTTTTCCTACAATGTGGGGAAAATTTTCCCAAAAAGCTGTCTCGTGGGGGCCGAAGTGCATCGTGGGGACCAATGCCCAGCCCCCACAAGTCCAAATGCAAATTACGGGTATGGGGTTAGGTTTAGGACCAAGGTTTAGGTTAGTTTTAGGGTCAAGTAGTACCTGTGAGGTTAGCCTTAGGGTTTGTGGTCAGGGTTAGGATGCAGGAATGTAATGGAAGTCAATGGAATGTCCCCAATTGGATGGCTGGGCAAACATGTGTGTGTGTAGATGGGTTTTTCCTACAATTTGGGGAAAATTTTCCCAAAAAGCTGTCTCGTGGGGGCCGAAGTGCATCGTGGGGACGAATGCCCAGCCCCCACAAGTCCAAATGCAAATTACGGGTATGGGGTTAGGTTTAGTACCAAGGTTTAGGTTAGTTTTAGGGTCAAGTAGGTACCTGTGAGGTTAATTTTAGGGTATGGTCAGTGTTAGGCTATAAACTCATTTTTGCTACATTGTGGGAACCATCTATCCAACCATCCATTTTGTGTACACGCTTCTTCCTTTCAGGGTCACTGGTGCCCATATCCAGCAGTCACAGTGCGAGGGGCGGGGTACAACCTTGGACAGGTCACAAGTCCATCATTGTGGGAACAATTTTCCAGAAAAAAGCAGCCTCAAGGGGACTGAACATGCATCGTGGGAACCAGTGGGCACTAGTCCGCTAAAGTGCAAATGCACTGATTATGGACCTAAATTTTTCCTTTGCACTTTAGGAGTTTTACTCATTTATTAAATGATGTGCAGATTTGCGCTTTGTGAATTTAGAAATAAGTAGCGTTAGCCTGGCCCTTGCCTTCCTACGCAGCTCCGCTCAATTCTAGTTTCCCTTCTCTGCTCCGTCTGGGATTTCTCCCATTGAGATGATTTCACTGGCAGATTTTTAGCCGGGCCAATCAGGGAAGAGAACGTCAATTTTCTGCAGTGTCTGCTTGTAGTTTATTTTACCTGGGCCAATCAGCAAACAGAAGGTGGAGTTTTTRAATGACGCCAATGTTCTGAGCAGTGTCTGCTAGTAAGTTTAGCATAYGGCAGTGGAGGAAGTGAATGAAGCCAGTCTGTGTTGAAAAAGCTTCAAATTAAATTATATTTGTCTGACAAAGCAGCAGCTCTCATTTACAGTCRTCTCGTTCGGCTCGGTACTTCTCTCCTCTCAGTAGGGTTGTTTACAGCACACGCAATTTCCGGTTAGCTTCTTAGCTTAGCCTCCTTCACAGCGACANCAAGTTTGGATTTTATAAATCACAACCTTGGCGTAAAAAGTGGCATACGCAAGTTTCTGGGCTCAAATTGTGCGTACGCCAGTTTTATAAATCCGACCCCAGGGCCTTAAGGCAAAGCTCAGCAAATGTTCCTTCTTTCAGAAAGAGGTATGTTATTTGGGGCATGTGATCTGTGGTGAGGGAGCTGCTACAGATCCTAGTAAAATTGAAGTTGTAGCTAACTGGCCAACTCCAACAACAGCTTCAGAACTGCTGTCATTCCTTGGCTTTGCCAGTTATTATTGTCGATTTGTGGAAGGTTTCGCCAAGCTGTCAGCCCCACTGCACAGAGCTGTGGCTCACTGTGGTGTTAGAGCCAGCAGGAAAGCTGAGTGTAGTCTCACTGCATGTTGGACAGATGAATGTCAACAGAGTTTTGAAACAGTGAAAGGCAAGCTAACAACTGCACCTGTGTTAGCTTTTGTAGATTTTAGCCAACCATTCATCTTGGAGGTTGATGCCAGTTATGGTGGTCTGGGTACAGTTCTTTCCCAAACACAGGCAAGTTGAGACCAGTAGCTTATGCCAGCCGAGGATTGAGGCCTGCAGAATGGAACATGGTGAACTACAGTTCGATAAAGCTTGAGTTTTTGGCCCTTAAGTGGGCAATGACTGATAAGTTTCGAGAATATCTGTTGGGTAACAAGTGTATTGTATACACCGACAACAATCCTCTTAGCCATCTGTCCACTGTTAAACTGGCTGCTACTGAGCAGAGGTGGGCTGCTCAGTTGGCTCCCTTTGACTTTGAGATCAAGTATCGGTCAGGGCGGTGTAATACAAATGCTGATGCACTTTCTCGCCAGCATTTACCTGATCCACCAGATGTGGAAGCCATGCTCCCTGGTACAGCTATGCCTAAGGATCTGCGGCAAGCCTTGGGGTTGCAGAAGGTTGAGGTAACACAAGCTGCTGTTGCAGTTATGCCCCAGCACACTACTGCCGAGCTTTGTGCTTTGCAGGAGGCTGATCCAGTTTTACAGGAGTTGCTGGTGTTTTGGAAGAAAGGGCAGAATCCCAGTCAAGAGGAGCGGGCCCAATTGTCTCAGCCCACGCTGGTCTTGCTTCGACAGTGGGATCGTTTTATCATGAAGGATGATGTCTTGTACCGAAAGGTATATAGATCTGACGGTGCCGATACTGTGTTTCAGTTATTGTTACCCAGTGCAGTAATGAAAGATGTTCTGACTCAGGTCCACGAAGAACATGGACACCAGGGAGTGGATCGTATCTTGGCACTCTTACAATCTCAATGTTATTGGCCTCAGATGGCCTCTGATGTGGCTCAATGGTGCCAGGCTTGTGAGAGGTGCCAGGTGGCTAAGGATGTGCATCCAAAAGCTCCTGGTCATATGGGACATCTATTAGCATCACACCCTAATGAAATCCTTGCCATTGATTACACAATCTTAGAGCCCACTCAGAATGGYTTAGAAAATGTTTTGGTCTTAACCGATGTTTTCAGCAAATATACTGTTGCTGTCCCTACTCGGGATCTGCGTGCTGCCACGGTGGCCAGGGTTTTGGTTTCTGAGTGGTTTTATAAGTTTGGCGTTTCTGCTTGCCTGCATTCTGACCAGGGTCGAAACTTTGAGAGCTCCCTCGTTCAGCAATTGTGTAACATGTATGGTGTTCTAAGAGTCCAGTAGAGGGGACTGTGCATAAGTGGGTTCAAGAACATCAGGCTCGACTGCAGGTAGCCTTTGATGGGGCAAGGGAGCGCCTGCAACAGGCAGCAGATCACTGAAAACAGGCTCATGATCCTCAGGTGAAACATTTTCCATTGGAGGAAGGGCAATTGGTATTTTTGCGTGACTTTAGTGCTAGGGGGCCATATAAGACTAGGGACCGGTGGAGCTCCGTGAAGTACAAAGTGTTGAGGGCACCCAAGGGAGATGGCCCTATCTATACCATTGTGCCTGTGGATGATCAAACTAAAGTGAAACATGTGCATCGTACCATGATAAAACCTGTGGTTGGTGTCCTTTCCCCTGGTCGCACCCCTCCATATAACTTGCTCCCTGCAGAAGAGTCCTGGTCTGAGGATGAAGGTCCCTTTGATTATGATTTATTTGTTTGTGAACAGCAACCCCTAGTGGTTGCTTCTGTTTCACCTTCTTGTAGTGCCATGCCTTTAACTGTAACCCAGACACCAAGGCAATCTCCTGACATGGCAGGCCCTTCAATGGCTATATCCACCGAAGCCCCGACATCTCAGGCAGTTCCATCTGTTAGTTGTGGTGATTTAGTGGTCCCATGTCGCTCCACACGTCCAAATGCTGGTCAACACTCCAATATGTACTATCTCCCGTTGCCAGCAGGACATACTCATCTTGTGAGCTTGTCCGCATCCCTGCCTACTGTTTCAGATTTGTTTTGACCTTGGACCTAATTGACAGGGTGGGTTTTGAGTAAATCGTTGTCGGGTCAACGATACGAAYTGGAGGGGTAGAATGTAGTAGTATGGTAGTGTGTGCGTGTGTGCATTTATGCATTTTATGTGTATATATTTCGCTGCCGGGTGAAGGCGGGGGGCGTGGTATAAAAGGCTATGGCGCGCAGTCTGATGGATCATTTCCTCTTTCACTTCCGTCAAGTGGCTGGCATCCTGTGTGAGACATGGTTGTAATTGGACAGACCATTGCTGGCGGTGTGCGCTACTTTAACTTAATCGTTGTAGGTGTCTTCTCTTTTGTTGTGCTATAGCAGGTCTTTGTGATTTCCTAATACTCTCATGATTATAGGTGAAACGTCAGCTTGTTGCTTCTCCTCACCCCCTCTGTGTGTGTGTGTGTGTGCGTGCGTGCAAGTGTGTGTGTCGGCAGGCAGGTAATTGGCCCGACTTTCATTGTCATCTTTTATTTTTATGACGTTCAAAATGATAATCAGCTAACTGAATTTTGTAGGTTCCTACCAGCCTCTGGACCACTGCTGTTTTTCTCTCCGGATTGTTTCACGGCTTGGCGTCCAGACTCCGGTTGGAGATCACTATAATCAGCGTTGGTGTCCAAGCACTGCGTTTTGATCGTCGGACGCGCCCTATAGTGGCTTGACTAATTAGCCACTCAACAGACTGAATTTAATTTTGTGTGTTTTGTGTGAGTAATATATATTTTTTTTCCTTCTTTTTCTTATGTGCAGACTGGACCATCCGGAGACAAAGCAGCAGTGGTTCTGTGACCTTTGAAAGCATTGGGTGAGGTGCTTAAAGCTGTTCTGGCTGTAGAGTGTTTTTGTCCGTAGTAATAATGGAGGAAGAAATCCAGGAACTTCAGAGGCTGGTGGCAAATTTAAAGGCTGACAATGAGCAGTTGTGTCAAGTGCAGGCTGGCCCAAGTGCTCAGCCATTCACTTCTTCAGTATCTCTTGATGCCCTGGCTACAGTTGGTCCCTCTGTAACCGAAAGACTTATTTTTGTGCCAAGGGACAGAAAATGCCCCATCTTTCGGGGAAGGGTAGGAATAGGAGTGAGTGAGTGGATGGAAGAAGCAAAGGCATGTATGCAAGCACGGCATTTATCCATATCTGACCAAGCATTTTTCCTGTTTGATCACTTGGAGGGAGAAGCTAGGAGTGAAATAAAGTATTAGTCTGTAGCAGAAAGAGAGGACCCTGCAAAGATATTTGAGATTTTACAGGAAATATGTGGTTGCTCAGAGTCGTATGTTGCTCTTCACTTTCTTCTCCAGACGACAACAAGAGGGAGAAAGTCTTCAGGAATTCTCTCTCACTTTAATGGGTATTATGGAGGGGGTGAAGTAGCGTGCACCAGCTGGGATGTTAAATGCTGAGACTCTGTTAAGAGACCAGTTTCTTGAGCAAGTGTTAGATAGTTCTCTGGCCGTGAGCTGAAGCAGGTGGTGCATGCATATCCAGAGAGTACTTTACTTGACATTAGAGCTGCAGCTATCCGTTGGGAGCGTGAAGGGGTACCTCATCCTGTGAGAAGCCGCAGTCAGTCAGTTCCTTCAGTTTATGGTGTCCAGTATGGGGTTCATGGTGGTCCTCAGGTAGCTCCACCGATTTCCTCGGCAACAGAGATGAGTCAGATAAGGGAGATGTTGAAACAGCAGCAAGAGCAGCTCCAGCAGCTTAGTGAGACCATTTCTCACTCCCCCGTTTCCCGACTGACGTCTGGGGGTGGGGCCCTGGTGGGAGCACGCTGCCGGGTGGGGGCCTGGATTGATGGTGGACGGGGAGCTTGGGGGAGCGGGGGTCGGGCTTGCACTCTGGCTTCTCTGGAGCTGCGTGGACTCCGGGGATGTGGCTCCTGGTTGGTGTGGTCAGCCCGCTGGCCGGGGTGGTCGCCGGGTTCCAGCGTGTGTCGGCTGGGGGTGTACCCCTGGCCATTGGCGGTGGTTGGGAGATAGTCGGGGCATGGCCTTGCTGGGGCGGGGGTGGCTGGTCGGGTCGGCGCGGTCCAGGCCAGGGCTTGGCCGTCTGCTCCTCTCCACCCCAGGACAAATGGGTTTACCTCCTGGGTTCGGGTGTGGACTGCCCTCTGTGGGGGCGGGGGCATGCCCTGGTCCAGGGGGGGTATAGAATGTGTATCGGGAGTGTGAATGAAGTGTGGTGTCTATATTGTATGTCTTTGAATGAGTGGGTGCGAGGATGAGGGTGGGATTGTATGATTGTGTTTGTGTATGCGTGGGTATGTGTCAGGCTGGGAAGTGGACTTCCCCCTCCCCTGGTTCATTTGTCGCCCCATCCCATACCGCCCTGTGGTGGGGGTACCTTGCCCGCCGGCGGACGGATGGCACTTGGGGTTTGGGGCTGGGTGCTCGGGTGTGCGCTGGCTTGGCCTGGTGGCTGCCTGGTGGGGCTTGGGTCCTCTGGCCCTGTCAGCTCTCAGCTTGGGGGGGGGGCCCTCTGTGCCTATGCCTGTGCTTGCCCTAGCGCAGCGGGGGCCAGTGCTGCGTGTGGTCACTGATGGGGTTCTCCTGGGTCTCCCCTATGGTTTGACCTGGGGGTGAGTGTGCAGCCCCTCTCGTATAGGTGTACCCGGGGGCCCAGTGCCTGGGGTTTCTCCTGGGGTCATTGGCTCTGGCCTCCCCTTATGTCTGCCTCGTGCCTTGGGGGTCGGGTCTGAGACTCCCCCACAGTCACTATTATACATTCCGTTAGAGAAGTCCTGTAAATTTATGCTTGCTCGCAACCGCACGCAGACAGGTGTTCAGATCTGAGGGGTTCTGAATGATCACCAGGTACTGTATATATACTGTAGGTGGGTGTTTGTTTATCTGTCTGAATGTATATATGTCTGCTTTTGCTAAGTTTTGTTACCTTAATTCTTTGCAGGTGTGCAGACAGATGTTGGATGGATTGTATTGTTTTCTTGACATGTATCTCACATATCATCAATTCTTTCTTTCACGTTTTTCCATTACATTGTCACCTTTCTTTCCTTTCCTTCTTTTTTCCTTTCTTTCATCTTCTTTCTTGTCTATCTAAAAAAATCACTGATGATGAAGAAGCTAAGATACTAATATTCAGATATTCAGTACTGCTTTCTACTGAAGTGGTTAAGAAAAAAACGCTGATGATGAAGAAGCTANATTTTGGGCTGGTGTTTATTTGCTCAATTTGTACATTTTGTGACCTGCGTTAATTGTTTCTTWTTTTTTTTCTTTTCTTTTGGTGCTGACGTCTGGTGGTGGTTTTGGTGGGGTGGCGGTACCCCCTCTTCCATGGGCTGTGGTCCTGGAGTTGGGGATTGTCTCACCGTGTGTTGGGTGTTTAATTTATTTATCTTTTTGTTTTGTTTCTTGTGTTAGGAGGGTGCTGTCTGACACTGCAGGTCCTGCTGGTAACCTCAGATTTTTTTTAATTTATTTTCTTTTCTTTACTTTTTCTTTGCTTGTGTTTCATTTTCAACAGTGTTTTTGTTTTATCTGCTTGAACCCAAGCTAATGGGTGTTTTTATAAATTGGAAAACAGTCTCAGGTGTTATCACTTTTGCTATATGAACAAACCTGCATGCCAGTTTTCACAAGGAGTGTTCTCTGGGTGAAATTCCCAGAGGGACAGTACAGTTTAAGGTGTGGACTCACCTCATTGGTTTTAGTAATTTTTAATGAGTCCCACCTACCAAGGGTCACATAAACAGCCTACAGTATTATTAGTCTTTATTTTACAGTTAAAATAAATATTTATCAGATAAAGTCTAATGCTACAACTAATCGGGGATCTCTTTAAAGGATCATTCCCCCATGTGTTCATTGAGTCTGGTGCAGAATCAGCTCTGTCTCCCCTCACCTCCGTCTCTTGTTCCTCTCAGCGCTTCAGCTCATTAACTTTGAGTTTCCTCACCTACACAATCCACTCCTTTTCTACCAACTGGCATCAGCATTCATCTCTCATCTGTTCCACAGAACTCCTCACCTCTTCCCTCTGCCCTGGATCGGATTGGTTCAGTCGGAGTCAGCCCCAGCAGGGTTCAGACTCCCCACAAATCAGGCCAAGCATGCTCAGATGAAAGGGTTCAGTCTGGGAGGAACAAAAATGGGTAAATTTGGACATTTTAGTGAACACACGTTCATGTGTGTAAATGTGTGTGCGTGTTCTTGCTGTGTTTTAACAGACGGGTGGAAAGGATCTTTAGCATTGCACCCTCATCTTCTTTGACCCAGCATGGCTGCTGCAGGAAGGTTACATGTGTTAATGGGAGACATGAAGGGAATAAGTGAGAGGCCTTTTAACTCTCCTGCTGTATGAACCTGTGTTTGACTTTCTCTCTGTTGCTTCTTCAGACAGGCCTGGCTGCAGGGTCAGAAGTGGGCAGGGTGTTTTCAGATGGATTATACCGACTGTTACGGCCGGCTCAGTGCCCGCAACATAAATGAGAACACGACACAAGAGGAAATGGTTTT
>NW_013953743.1:63051-70822 GCF_001266775.1 Austrofundulus limnaeus
TGTGTGTGTGTGTGTGTGTGTGTGTGTGTGTGTGTGTGTGTGTGTGTGTGGTGTGTGTGACCTTCTGAATTCACACCTGTCAAAGTACAACTGCTTTTTCCCGCACTGTGGAGGGTGGGGTATTCCTGCAAGGACATTGGTAGTTCATGCAAAATCAGGGAGGAGTCAGTATAAAAGCTTGCATCTCAGTCCTCTATCCAAATCATTCCTCATTGTGCTCTGAGTATACTTCAATCTGCACGCTCTCTGAAAATGTCTTCTGGGAAAAGGTTTACTGTCAAAGATGTTTTGGAACAGCTCTTGGACAGTGAAAGTGGCTTAGAGGAGTTTGTCTCTGAGCCAGAGGACTGTGTTCAGGAGGACCCTGATATTGAGGAATTCTCATCTGATGAGAATGAGAGTGTTGACCCTCCTGTTGTCTCTCAACCACCTGCAGACATGATCTCTTCCAAAAATGGAAAGACCATGGTCCCTTTCTTCACTGAAACAGCAGGACCCACCAGATATGCAGTCAACCATGTTGATGGCATCAACTCATCGTTCAAGCTCTTCGTAACGCCATCTATAAAAATAWTGTGCTTGGGATGACAAATTTAGAGTTGAAGCGTGTATATGGGGACAGCTGTAAAGACTTGGATGTAGTTGACATGGTCATTGTGAGAGTCATGAATATGCTCTCAACCTGAAAGTTTTTCTGATGGTGGCGCTACAGTAAAGGTCCTATCCATCAACACCAAAACAAGACTTGTGGTCATTAATGTTGACAAGTAAATTTGAGAAGATTTGTATGAAAAATTCAAGATAAATTAATTCTAATTTAAAGGTTTGGCCTGATGGTGGTGCTAGAGTACAGGTCAACTCACTGATTTTCAAGGAGTTATTTATGTATTCAACAAACAAAGTGCCTGTCACAAAAACATGATCAACTATATTCCATAAATCATTTTCACGAGGTAAATATCCCTGGGGTCAGACTGACTCCAAGGACCAAATTTGTTATTATATTTGAGAACGATAGGAGTGTTAACAAAAAATCTCTTCAGACTTCATATTGTCACACAATTACCCTCATTACAAACACCTGCTGACTTGACAAGCACAAGCTCATACTTGATTAGAAAACACATTTGAACTTGATCACAGTTCATTCTGCAAGTCCGCTGCTGCAGGCAAAGCCATGCTGCAGTGACATGCTACAAGGCACACTTGTTTTTACATCGTAAAAAAACCCATGTGTAGTTCTGTCTGCAGGCCAAGCAAAAACAAAGTGACGGTGACTCTGTTTGTCTCACAGCAGGAAATCTTGATGATGAGCTCTGACACCTACAGTAACTGCACAGGAAACTATAAACGCACCACAACTACCTTTCTTTTGGGTACAGCTCAGAAATTCAGACATGCCCGCATGGCTCATGTTTTGCAGGAAATCCTACAAGTGTTTTCTCAGCAAAATAGAAAATTAATGAGACCCAATGGAATAGTAAAATTCTCCGTTTGCATTCTTTCYTCTAGTTTTCATCCCTTCATTTTCCACCTCTTCCTCTTACACTTTTTTCACCCCAGAGCTCCTTACAACCCAGATTTAATTCTGGTTTTCAGAATGTGCCTTTCCTGATAAAACATCATTTTACTAATTGGTTTGTGATTTTGAAAAGTTTAAAAAATTTTGTTATAATAATAACATCACTTCTTGATTGAACTTGATTAATCAGACAACATCAACAGTTTCTACTGCAGAAGATGGCAACCTGATGTGAATGCTTGTGTTCATACATGTAAAATACACACTGTGAAACTTTTTTACATTTCACATAAAACTGCATTGTTGAACTGCCAGTAAATTGTATTGAATGAATGCACACACAGCAGTGAGTTAGATATGTGTGAAGCTTTAACCAGCTGCCTGCTGTCATGTCTGAGCTGGCATGAAAAGTGCAGGCAGGAGATTTCTTCATCAGCTTTTAATATTAAATACTCACAGGATGATGGAGTGTGTGTGTGTGTGTGTGTGTGTGTGTGTGTGTGTGTGTGTGGGGGGTTCGGCTTTGGTGACATTTGGGGGCAGTTTTAAGACAAAAATCCTACATTTGGGGACAAAAGTCGAGCCCCTATTTGGTTTAAATGCCATTGGTGGATTGGGGGTTGGGTTTAGGACCATGGTATCAGGTAGGTAGGGAGCATTTCTGTAAAGTGTAAAACAGAACACTATTTATTGATGACTAATAAACATGAATAAATGTCATAATGGGGCCTTAGTGTACTGTTTTACACTTTACAATAAGGCTCCCTTTCATAGTTGTGGATATATATATAATGCAGTAATACAGTACAAAATTATATGTAAAATATGTGTTTAATACATTACTGTGCTTACAGTGTAGTAACCTAATATGAAATGTTTAATATAGCACTTTAGATGTAACATGTACATGAACAGATTTGGCTCACTATTTGGCAAGAAATCTGACAGTTTTGTCTCTTTTTTCATCCTATATTAAACACATTAATTATTTATAAAGTGTTTACAGATGAATTAATAACTTATCTCTAAAGTATTTATAAGCAATCTATAAGGTGAGCCTTATTTTTTTATTTTATTTTATTTTTGTTTCCGCTCTCGGAGGAGTAAGACACTTCTTCCTTCTCTCCTGCTCTTCATTATCTTTCCCTGCTTTGCTGCTTGGAGTCTTCTCTACATTTTCATCCGAAATAAGAAATCATGGATATTTTTATGGATTTGGTTAGCTGGTCTCTCAATAAAGCTTTTGGAACAAAGTTTTTTCTTCTTCCATGGGAGGACATGTCAAAGGTGGGACCTCTGTTCTTCTCTGTTCTTCTCTGTTCTGGATATACGTACAGTATATCTGGACTCCGATCACTGGATTCTACAGACTGGCTTGGTGGTCTCCTGGTGTTCTACAAATCAGCGTTGGTGGCTTTTCATCTCCTGGCTGACTGACCAACTCGATGGGTGGCCGAATGCTATCAGAACTCGGACATTGGGCCTTGAGCGAGCTGGACTCGGTCTGCAAGTGGTTCTATTGAGGCTTGCAGGCCGGCTGTGGTTCCTGGACTTTGCTGGCCAGATGGAATTGATCTTGGAGAAAGCTGATATATTCGGCTCAGCGGAATTTTGTCCACACTATTTTGTCTGATTGGGATCGCCACCTTGAGATGTCCCAGCAGACATTAAAGCAGATGGAAAATTGTCATCTGCTTGTCTTCTGTTCCCAAAACAACTGATTTCACACTCTGGATCTCCCTGACAACGGCCTTGGATCTGTTGGCTGAATTCTTCCTGGCTGAATGTGTCGACAAAGGCTCTGTCCTCTACCTCCCCCCTCCCCTCACCTGTCTAATCTTTTTTTCTAGAGCAGGCTGAAAGCTGCACAGAATGAACTGTTTCCATCAATATTCTGAACTATGGCTGCGCTGGTCTGGGGACTGGATTCTTCAGCCCTCCTAAACTCACTTACTCCTCTGGCTAATAAATCTGCTCTATGCAGAGGTTTTTTCATAAACACCACAGTGTGTCACAGTGTTGATATAATATGATGTTTTAGCTTTTTTTTCCTCATCTTCCCTTGTGTGGTTTTTAGTTTTTCTTTGTTTCTAAGTTGGCACTACGGCAGGCAGCCTGTTACTGTAACTCCACTGTTTTGAACTGCTGTAATGTTCAAATTTCCCCACTGTGGGATCAATAAAGTTCATTCTATCTATCTATTGTAAAATTGTACTGAAATTATACATGTGAAATTTTTTACTTGACAATAAATCTCAACAGATTTAATGTATTTTTAATGTTTACCATGTTCTTATCTTCATGTTGGACAGTCAAATTGACTTTGTACCAAGCTTTTGTCAAACAGGTTGGAAAGTTGWATTTCACATTTTTATTTCAGCTTTTCTGCAGATTTTATTTCATTGGTTTCTACATCATCCATAAGTTGTTTCTTTTTTATTTTAAGTGTTTCATTAGAGTGCAGCACAGATATGTAGAGCAGAGCAGGTTGTCCYTCACCATCTGTGCAGTAAAATGAGTTTTTCTGAATGTTGTTCAACTAGATGTAAGGTTTTCTCTCCCTCCCACACAGCTCAACCTCCAGTTCTCCCTCCCTGCATGTTGGTGAAACTTAGTGTGTGTGTCTGCTGTGCTTCCAACAAGCTGTGTGTGTGTGTGTGTGTGGGGGGGGGGGTTACCTTATTCTGATAAAAACATTTACCTTGGCTGGAACAGTAGTCCTCTTGTGGACCAAAAACCAGTCCTAAATACAAAAATCAGGTAAATTTTACTTAATTTGATCAATTAAATCTTGTAACATAGACTTGATCAAGTAAAATTTACCTGATTTATTCACAAATCTTTAACTACTGTATATTCTTAATAACTTTTACTAGATAATGATGAGTAAATATTAAATGAATTTTTAGTATTTACATTTACTTAACAAACATTAGTGCAAATTGTTACGAGGATTTTTTTCTAGTAAATCTTACAAGTTCTTTATAACAGTSCACATGCATCAARCACAATATTGTATCATGACACCTCACAGCTACAGAGAGAGGTGTAGCTCTTGTTGTAGTTCAACACTTCACCACCAGGTGGCAGTTTTGAAGAACCTTTATTGGATTCTTCTTCATGAACAACACAGACAAAGTGAAACTCACAGGTCTTATTAATGACTAGGCCTACCACTCTCACTTATGGTTACTTCTGCTGAACGCTTTAACACAAGTTAACAAATAATGAACACACAAATTACAGTAACACAACAGACTAATTGCTGAAAGAAAAATGTTAACCAATTCCCTAAAATGATTTAACAACAACAAACATGAATCCTACCCACAATCCTCCACTGCAGTCACATGACAAACAGCCAAACACAGCAGAATGCTACAATATGCATTCCCTGTTCCCTGACAACTAAATATCACCTACATTATGTCATCAAACTATTGCACACCAACAAATGTATTCAAGCAAAAGAAAGCAGACAACTTATGTTTTATTTCCACCATGTCTTGTCCTTTCCTTGAAAAGTGAAGCAAGGGAATGAGGAGCAGCAGCCTTTGTGTGTGCATGCAGCCTCAGTTTTAGCCCAGAAGAGTAGAAGTTACTTAATATATTCATGTTTATGTGCTGTCCAGAAAAAACACTTCAATATTACTGGTAAGATTATATTAGCATTTACTTTTTTGTATAGTAATATTGATATATAATATAATGTGTATTGTTTATTTAGTAAATTCTAGTGGTTTAGAGATTTTGATATTTTTTTGTAAAATTTAAAAGAATAATTAAACAAATGTTCCTACACCCAAAAATCATTTTTTCAGTGTAGCTGACATCAAATGGTGCTGGGCAGAACCATAGTTCTCGGGCTTCCAGAAATCAGAGTGGAACTGGCCATGAAGGCTAATGCACACATGATAAACCTGGATTTGAAGTTGGCCCATTGGTCTTGAGATGTGATGAGATGTGTTTATTGTCAYTGTACATACAATGAAATTACAGTTAAGAACACCCATTCAAGAAGACACACATGACAAAACATGGAACAGGTGAACAGGTCATGTGGCAACCAGGGTCGCGCTACCTTTAACAGCTGGAAATACACAATAGGAGAGATGGGTTAAAAATTTGCCCTGCTTAGGTCAGGTAACACATAAGATGGGGCGGGGTTCAGTGGAGTCTGTGACATTGAGGGTGGGTCTCTGTGCTAGAACCCGACCCTAGCACACCAGAGTCCATGATGACTTGCAGTGCAAAGTGGCCCACAGTGGAACACCATGGATGGGTGGTGGGGTGATTAGGTCGAGGGTAAGAGGCTCAGTTAATCTATAGAAATGAATGGAAGTCAATACATGGTCCCAATAAGGATAGAATTACAAACTTGTGTGTGTGTGTGTGTGTGTGTGTGTGTGTGTGTGTGTGTGTGTGTGTGTGTGTGTGTGTGTTCTGCTGTGCTGATGCACAACTGCCTGACATGTATAATCTGATTGTCTATGATTTAACCCCGTGTGTACTGATAATTCAGGGTAACTTCACACTCCTAACCCACTAACACACCAGTCTTCAGACTCCTTCTGTGTTTGTGTGAACATCTCCAGCCATGTTAGAGTTGTGTTAGCAGAATGCATGAGGCCCTGGTGCATATAGTGATTTGTTGCATGAAATATTTGTTGGGTACAGATGTGTGTTCATTAATGTTGTTTACTGGAATGCTGCTACCACCAAGTGTATTGATCCACAGCAGCCTTTCTGAGTGCCTGTGTGTTTGTGGCTGAGACTATTGATCTGTTCTATTCTCTGTGGTATTTATTTCCACAGCAAGTCTGTCAAAAGCCAAGAGTAAGTAATCCCTCTTTCCTTCTTTATTTTTCTCCTTTCTCTAGTTCTTACACAGTTTCTCACTCAGTCAGATTCAAACATCAGGAAAATTTTGCTGGTAAGCTTTGTTCTTTGTGTACCAGTTTGTGTTTAAAGCTATGAGACATGGTCTATCGCTCTAATTCCATTTGACTACCAGCTTTGAAATGCATTAGCATGACAATGCAGATTCTGAAAACAAAGTGTGTTACAGTAATTGAATATTAGAGTTAATGTCTGGTGGATGGAAACAAAAACACAAAAGTGTGTATACACTGAACCTTTTTTTAAATATGTGTTTTATTAACACTTTGGTGATTTATGCCCAGTTCCTGACATTTGACTGAATCTAAGCCTTGTATGCCAGATAAATACACTACATTTTTATCTTGAAAAATGTTGATTTTCTTGCCTTTTTGGTCAAATCATTAAAAAATATTGTGATCTCACTTAATCTCATTCTATCTGTTAGCACTTAAACTGTGTTGGGAATGACTCTCGTCTACCAATTCTTAATGATGCATCTCAGTAATCCAGGTAGAAAAATCAAAAAGAAAAAAATCGTACTTACTCTGGATGGGTTCTTCTTTGATGAAATGCTTCGTCTCTCTTCTAAAGAGACTTCTTCAGTCTGAGGAGTTTCAGGGGAATTCAGCCTTATAAGCTCCGCCTCGGTGGACAAACAGGTTAGTCACATGCAAAAGAGGACCATCAGCCAAACAGTAGGCCATTAGTGCCTTGATTAGCTCTATTGTTCATAGAGGGTCATGTGGCCCATCACCTGACTATGTTGGGGCCCTGATTCACACCTTTTGCTCACAGGGGGCGGAGTCAGACTTGCAATAACAGCATTGTAGGAGGAGGACAACTGGACATGAAGGCCTCCACCTCTGTTTAATGGTGGACGTTTTTTTCTTCACAAAGATGGCTTCCTTTACTCCTTTCTGAAACCAACGTTCTTCTCTATCAAGGATGAGAACATCTTTATCCCTGAAAGAGTGACCGCTGGTCTGTAGATGAGTGTAAACTGTAGAGTCCTGACCTGTAGATGAGTGTAAACTGTAGAATCCTGGCCTGTAGATGAGTGTAAACTGTAGAGTCCTGGCCTGTTGATAAGTGTAAACTGTAGAATCCTGGCCTGTAGATGAGTGTAAACTGTAGAGTCCTGGCCTGTTGATAAGTGTAAACAGCAGATTCCTGGCCTGTAGATGAGTGTAAACTGTAGAGTCCTGACCTGTAGATAAGTGTAAACAGCAGATTCCTGGCCTGTAGATGAGTGTAAACTGTAGAGTCCTGACCTGTAGATAAGTGTAAACAGCAGATTCCTGGTCTGTAGATGAGTGTAAACTGTAGAGTCCTGACCTGTAAATGAGTGTTAACTGTAGAGTCCTGACC
>NW_013953743.1:71366-73241 GCF_001266775.1 Austrofundulus limnaeus
GCTTGAAGTGCGTCCACCATAGACTTTGTATGTAAACCTGAGGCTCCTGATGCTGAAATTGTGTTTGGTGTGAACGCATCATTACTTTCACCTTAGGAACATCTCAAAATTGAAACATTTCCTGTCAAAAGCTGAACTTGAAATGGTCGTTCATGCATTTACTTCTTCTGGTTTGGACTGTTGTAACAGCCTGTYCACTTGTTTAAACAAGAAGTTAGACTGTCTTCAGGTTGTCCAGAACTCGGCTGCTCGACTGTTAACTCACATAAACAAACGTGATCACATCACACCTGTTTTGGCTTCTCTTCACTGGYTCCCAGTTCATTTTAGAATTCATTTTAAAATTCTGGTTTTAACTTTTAGAGCCTTACATGGTCAAGCCCCATCATGTATGTCAGATTTGATCCAGCTTCACACCATCTCACAGTTTGAGGTCATCAGGTCAGATGTTGTTGGTGGTTCCCTGCACACAGTTTAAATCCAGAGGGGATCGGTCTTTAAGTAGCACCTCAGCTCTGGGATGCTCTGTCCTGATCTGTACGCAGCCTTGATTCTATTGGTGCTTTTAAAAAACATCTGAAAACTTTCTTTTACAAACAGCCGTTTAACTAAGTGTTTGTTTTTACTACTTGTATTCTTGTATGAATGTAATGCTGTGGTGATGTTTTCATTTACTATTTTACTTTATTGTTTTTATTGTATTTTATGTGAAGTGCTTTGTGATTTTATGTCTAAGAAAGGTTCTATATAAAGAAACTTTACTTACTTACCTGTTCTGCTGGAAGAGGAGTGAGCGAGGAGTCAGGAAGGAGAGATGATAAAAAGGATRAGAGCAGAAAGAAATGAAAGGACAGAAAGTAAACAGTAACAATGGGCCTCATGCAAGAACATGTTCCTATTCTAATCGTAAATTTCTCTTACTTTTGTTTATGAGGCCCATTATTCTGAAATAAAGGCAGACTCAGTCTAGAGCCAGTGATTGTTTTATTCTGGGTTTTGGCAGAACCAGGCTGCAGGAACTGTGCTGMAGAAGATTATCTGGAGACAAGAATTGCACCTTTTTAGGAAGATGTTACAACTAAATCTTGTTTACATGAAGACRCCTGYGATGAATAAGGCATTTATTTTCCTGCTGTCACTATTCACACTGTGGTGCTGAAAGGTTAGACATTTAAATGGCAACAAAGTCTAATCTGTAAATGTATTCACCTTATTTAAAATGGCCTTAATTGGCTCAGTTTAATAACCCTCTTGACACCRAGTGTAAAGCTACAGATGGTGCACTTTCACTGACTTTCTGTCATTTCCCTCTTGACAAGAAGTCTTAAAATGAAGAAACACATTCAGGTTCACCAGCTGTATCTTTATGCATCAAGATGAGAGGATGATCGTTTTATTTTCTTTCCAATACAAAAAAAAAGGTTACCCAAAATGACTCAGTTCCTGCACTGCTAAATGGCACACTTAAAAATTATATCTTGGTCGTATGAAAATATTTAGAAGACATTTAAAATTTATGTTTATATTTTATATTTTATTTTTTAGAGCATTTGAACATGACAGCTCCCTTTTCCATCATCTATCTATATACTAAATACAGTAAAACACCCATCAGCACTAAATTAGGACCAGCTGTACTGATACTTGTTAACACAAACAGCTAATCAGCCAAGCTCTTTAGGCGTGTAGACGAAGTGAAGACGACTTGCTGAAGTTCAAACTGAGCATCAGAACGAGGAAGAAAAGAGGTTTGAAGTGACTTTGAATGTGACGTATTTATTGGCACCAGATGGGTGTTTCAGGCAGAGCTGTAAAGTAACTAAGTAGAAATACTTTGTTACTGTACTTAAGTAGAATATTTGGGTATCTGTACTT
>NW_013953743.1:74365-76151 GCF_001266775.1 Austrofundulus limnaeus
ATTCCTAAAAGAGACTTTAACTTTTACCAAAGTAATTTTTGGTAAGATACCAGTACTTTTACTCAAGTATCTCTTTGTGGTACTTTATACAACACTGGTTTCAGGGATCAGAACTCCTTCACTGCCATCTTTAAAGAGAATGGTCTAAAAGAGATAATCTAATCTGCTAGTTGCCCTTTGTTGAGATATGGGAGAAAATTGATTATTTGGAAATAAAAGTGCCTAAAAAGTAAATTTATTGAATTRTCAGGATTATGTGCTTTTATTGGTGGTCTTTTTAAGGTTTTGGTCATCATGTTTTATCTCTGTATTTTGTATTCTTCCTTCAGTTTGTGACAACTAAAATTGTAATTTGCATAATGATTTTAACTGATGCACATCTAGTGGATGAGATCAGAGAAGAGAAGATTTTTAAAAAAGACTAATTGCTTAAAAAGTAAAGACAACTTGTGTCTGAAGAGTCAAAATCGTCATAGAGAATCAAACAGAACAGCTCAAAAAAACTTTTTCTGTTCTGCAGAAAATTACCTTTCTGTTTGATTTATGTCTGYTGTGTTTAAAACTTGATAACCCGACCTCGCAGAATGTTTGAAAGTACTTGGATATAAAATGGGATCAAGGATCTCCCGTTACCCTAACTGACCAAGCAGCAATTAACTTTCTGAGTCCCAGACTTTTGATGTCACCAACAGAGTGAGCCACCTGAAAGAAACACGAATGATGGTGAGTGAGCACAGCTGTCTGCAGCAGTAATCCTGTTTCCATCCAGTTCTAGAGTGAATTTTTCATCGAACTTTTCAAAATGTGCAAAAAAAAAATTTAGAATCTAGACTGTTACCATCTACTTTCCCTCTCGACTGTTTGATGCGAATAAACGAGGCTGTGCAACTCGTGATTACATCAGACGAGACTACGCAATGCGTGATTATGTCAGACAAGGCTACACAACACGTGATTACGTCAGACGAGGCTACACAACACGTGATTATGTCAGACAAGGCTACGCAACGGGTGATTTCGTCAGATGAGACTACGCAACGCGTTATTACGTCAGATGAGGCTACGCAATGAGTGATTATGTCACACGAGGCTACGCAACGCATGATTACATCAGACGAGACTACGCAACGCGTGATTACGTCAGACGAGGCTACACAACACGTGATTATGTCAGACAAGGCTACGCAACGGGTGATTTCGTCAGATGAGACTACGCAACGCGTTATTACGTCAGATGAGGCTACGCAATGAGTGATTATGTCACACGAGGCTACGCAACGCATGATTACATCAGACGAGACTACGCAACGCGTGATTACATCAGACAAGGCTATGCAATGCGTTATTACATCAGACGAGGCTACGCAACGCGTGCTTACGTCAGAAAAGGCTAAGCAATGCCTTATTACGCCAGACGAGGCTACGCAACGCGTGCTTACGTCAGAAAAGGCTACGCAATGCCTTATTACATCAGATGAGGCTACGCAACGCGTGATTACGTCACACAAGGCTACGCAACGCATGATTACGACAGACGAGACTACGCAACGCGTGATTACGTCAGACAAGGCTACGCAACGCGTGATTACGTCAGACGAGACTATGCAAGGCGTGATTACATCAGACGAGGCTACACAACGTGTGATTATGTCATACAAGGCTACGCAACGCATAATTTCATCAGACGAGACTATGCAAGGCGTGATTACATCAGACGAGGCTACACAACACGTGATTACGTCAGACGAGGCTACGCAACGCGTGATTACGTCAGACAAGGCTACGC
>NW_013953743.1:77891-79588 GCF_001266775.1 Austrofundulus limnaeus
AAAAGCCTTGATGGAAACACGGTTAGTGAGTGTGTGTGCGTGATAAATGTGTGCATAATGTGTAAAATGTAGTTACTACTTTTGATTCTCCAGGTTCTTAATCTGATTTTTTCCTCAGTTGTTAGAATTTGCAAAACCCTTTCCACTTGTTTTTACAGACACATCAAACTGCACAGAATATCTGTGGTGAGAAATTTATTTTTAATAAGACTGACACAGTCTCGTCTGCATTTGGAGGAGAGCAAAATGAGCTGTTTTTCTCCAAGGAAATATCTAGAAAGAGATTGGACAGCTACACTATGAGAAAAAGCCCACTGTAAATGAGCTCAGACTCGTAGTCAACAGGGAGATGACAATCTCACCCTCCCCTGCTTTTATGCTGTTTCATTTCTTTCCTCTGCTCTTATTTGTGCCATTTCTTTTAATATGCACTTTTTCACTGCACTTTACTCACTGCGTGCTGCTACTAAAACACATTCAGCTTGTAATTTTTTGAGATGTGTGTGTGTGTGTGTGACAGTGAGGGAAAGCCAGAAGTCTCCATGTGCATTTACCTGTGAGTGGATCTGTGTGTTTGTGACTGCTACAGTTCTGCATGCCTGCCTTCTAGGCTCAGCATAAATCATCATTAGAGATGGCAGGAGTGTGTGTTTGTGCTGTTGTGCAAATGCAGGTATTTGAGTGCTTGCACATATTCACACCATCTGCAGCAACTGTAGCTTTCTGTGCTCAACAGGCTGCCTTATTGTTCCAGCTCAGACGCTCGGTTCTGCTCTGTTTCCAAGGTTTTGGGGATCCGAGAACAYGCACACACGTGCACGCACAAACACACAACACATTGTCACTGGGAAGGGGTGACCTTGTGCATTAAGGAGAAACGGGCTGATAAACTGCTGAAAGTTTATTTCCCTTCTAAAAATTGACTTATAAAGTACAAGTGGGAAAACAGTTGTGTATTACTGGTGTTAGTGTTTTTACACAAACACACAGACTTCGAAGGCTGTGTTCAAAACGGCAGGACGGGTCCTCTGAAGGTTGAATTTGTCGGCCGCATACGTCACAGCGCCGCGACGAAGGCCGTCCAAAACCGAAGATTCCTCCGATGCGGCCGACAAATACGTCCTTCCTTTGGCCCGAATCGAAGGACAGGTCTGATGGATCCTTCCCGGCCCAACATATCCCATAATGCATTGCGGCCCAAGATTTTTTTAATGCTAGTAATGGCGGACAAAACGAGAGAAAAGAATACATTTTAAATAAAAATATGGCGATATAAAAATAAAAAATTTAGCATTTGTAATTCTAATACTTTCATCATTTGTATAAACGTGTTTTTAAATATTATTTTTGTCATTAAAAAAACACGAAATAAACATGAACCTACAGTGGGTCAATTAGTTCTTCAAATGATACCTTTAAGTTAATTTTATTGTTTAGTGATATTAATAATGCTAATATATTGATATTTTTCTAATTTTAGTCTAATTTTGCTTCTGTTTAGCGTCGTCATGTTTGCTAGGTGACATGACGTATGCCAGGGTAAGGAGGGGAGGCTAGACCGTCCAAATTCACAGCCTCTTTTTTTCCGGTCTTCCCGGTCTACCAAGGACCCGGCCCACCTTGACCGGATAGTCTGGGTCCTCCGGAGGACCCACCAAAACATGACAGGACCCGGCCTGTCGTTTTGGACACAGCCA
>NW_013953743.1:87767-89675 GCF_001266775.1 Austrofundulus limnaeus
GGAATAAAGATTTCTGAGTTCCGGTGCATTTCTGCGTGCAGGGGTCATTATGTTACCGCTATGCTGTGTCTAGTTTTAGTCACAAAAAGACAAGACGCACCAATATGTCATCTTAAAGGTGACCTATTATGCAAAAAACATGTTTTTTACTTGTTTTATGCTTCAGTTTGGGTCTGTACTGCTCCCAGTAACAGTCCAAGCATAAAAAAAATACTCCCAGTTGTTTTTTTGGTCACACCAGCAAATTTGGACATATCTGTTTGATAAAGAAGCTCTGAACACAAACTTATAGTGAGGTTAGCTCTGGAGCGAAGTGTTGAGGACGGGGTTTGCTCACTCATAACCAACAAGACAAATTAAGTCATATCTCCAGATAAGCTTATGATATCAGAATGATACATGTATCAAAATGTAGCTTTTAAAGCCAAGAATCTGAAAAGGTTATTAGGTCATTTTGACCAAATTTGACTTAATCCTCATTTCGATATGATGGCTCACAAAAGTCGGTGTGGGTTAATTTTCGATTTATTGCCCAGGCCTACTTTCAGCCATGTTTGCCTTCACATTTACAACTTAAATGTCACTGCATGACCCATATGATGTGAGCGTAATCCACTGCGTGGAGTGACGTATTTGCGTCATGAAATTAGCATATCATGATATAATTTATTTTCCCGGGTAAGTTTTTTTTTCTACCAGTATTATCGTGAATGACGTGATATTGCCCAGCCCTAGCCCACAGATGTATCATAACTTGTTCCAGGACCCCATACTAGGTCCTCTTTAAGAACAACAACTCAAAAATACTTTCTGCATCAAACATTCTACCCAGCTATCTTCAGAAATATTACACTATGTAGCATTCTAATCTCAATTTTTGAGGCAAATTCTCTAAAGCCAAACCAAATAAACTCAAGGGCTTAATGGGTTTCATTTAGGAGTTCCATTACTTTAAGTGAAATGACCCGAAAATGATTTTGACTGAGGCTTTAAAAGCARAACTTAGAAAACACCTTTCAGACAGATGCAACACCATTGAAAAAGGTAAATTACTGAGGCATGACAATTTGAGGATCATTTTGTTCCAAGTGGTTGGCAGGGTTGCACTGAAGAGTAAATAAAGAAATAAGCTAAACTTGAATCAACCAAAGAAAAAGAAAAATACCTGCAAGGTCTCCATGATTTGGCTTTCTTCATCTGAATAAAACACTGTTTAGAACTGGTCATGTCTTGTACTAGCAACGCATTTAAAAAAAAATAATTAATTCATTGAGCAAATTAAGAGGACACGTCTCATGCTGGAAAAACAACARCAATATTTTCTTATAGGAATGTATCCGTAGTGGGAAGACATGATGATTTGATAACTGTCTGAGCTTGGTGATAAAAATAAAGTCAATCAATAGACCAGGGAGAACTGGTGTTCTGTTTCCACTAGACCCTGTTTTCTAACATCTACTTGTYAGGTTTCTGGAAGGTTTTGACCCAGGAAGCAAGCAAAACTCRAATAGAAACAGTTATAACCAGGGTCCAAACCCATTTTATCAACTCTGGCTCATGTCCTTTCCAGCATCCTGTCGACCTTCTAAACTGCAGAATTGAACCATGACTGGGAGTATTTATAAGGTCTGTTAGAGCAGTGGTTCCCAAACTTTTCAGCTTTTGACCCACACAATTTTAGAAGCAGAGACCTAAGTCCCCAGCTGTTGTTGGCTGATAAATATTGTTTTTACATTAAATAAACGAGAGCATATAACATTATTTATGACGTTATTTTTGTCCATTCTAAGTACACTAATCTTATTATTTTGTAATAATAAAGGCAAAAAAATATTTGTTGTCATTTTTTAGTATAATTAATTCAGAAAATACTTTCAGGACCCCACCTTGATGTTTCAGGACCCCACC
>NW_013953743.1:90675-92271 GCF_001266775.1 Austrofundulus limnaeus
GGTTGTTGATCACGTGACTCCTGTGATGTGAAAAAAGTGTTTCCATCGCAGTTTTGCGAAAAACACCAATTTTAATACGGCTGAAAAACCACCTCATCCTAGCGCAAAAACATTTTGTTCGAAAAACTTAATTTTTTTCMGAAATTGACGTGTTTCCATTGAGCAAATTTATTTTTGAAATTCTAATTTGTGCATTKTCATKGTCAATGGAAATGCAGCTATTTTTAATACTCGTTAAGAAATCTGTTTGTTGATTAATCCTGTGGTCGCTCACTGAAGTCATCATCATATTCTGGGTGCGGATCAGCGGGTTGCTTTCACAAGTGGGTTTGCCCTGCTTGGGTCTGCCTCTGATACTACCTCTGCTCATGGATCAGGGGTGCATCAGAGGCSAGTAAAATTTACTCACCTATCTCCCTTTGTGTTTTTTCTGAATGCTCGTTGGAGGACTGAAATGCATCAGGCCCGGACTGAGCCGTCTTATAGTCTCTCCAACATGTCCTGGGTCTTCCCTGGGGTCTCCTCCAAGTCGCAARAGGCATTCTAACCAGATGCCCAAAATATCTGAAGTGGCTCCTCTTGATGTGTTTCAGCGACTCTTTGRAGAAAACTCATTTTGACTGCCTGTATCCATGATCTTATTCTTTCAGTCACTGCTCAAAGTTAGTGACCATAGGTGAGAATAGGAACGTAGATGGATCCGTAGACAGAGAGTTTTTCCTCACAGCTCAGCTCCCTTTTCATTACAACAGAGCAGTACAGAGTACACAACACTGTGGAAGCCACACTGAACTGTCTATCAATCTCACGCTCCATTCTTCCCTCTGTTGTATTAAAAACTTCAAGGTACTTGAACTCTTCCACTTGAGGCAGTACTCACCCCCAACCCATGATCCACTCTTTTCCAACAGAGGACCATGGCCTTAGATTTGGAGGAGCTGATCCTCATCCCAGCCACTTCACAGATTGCTTCAAACTTCTTCAGTGAAAGCTGAAGATCACTGCATGATGCCACCAACAAGACCACATCTGCAAATAGCCGTGATAGAATCCTGAGGCCCCCAAACTGGACTCCCTCGTCCCCCCTGGCTGCACTGAGAAATTATGTCCATAAAAGTTGTGGAGAATTGGTGACAACRGGCAGCCCTGGCAGGGTCCAACTCCCACTCCGAAGGAGTCTAACTTACTTCTGGCAATGCGAACCAAACTCTTGCACTGCTTGTATAGAGACTGAATGACCTGCAACAAAGAACCCACAATCCCATACTTGTGGAACACCCCCCACAGTGTTCCTCAAGGAACATGGTTGAATGGCTTCTCTAAGTCCACAAAACACATGTAGACTGGATGGGAAAACTCCCATGATCCCTTGAGGACTCTAGTGAGGATGAAGAGCTGGTCCAGTGTTCCATGGGCAGGACCAAACTCACATTATTCGTCCTGAATCTGAGAGTGAACCATTAATCGGACTCTCTTCTCCAGCACCCCTGAATAGATGTTACTGGAGGGGCTGAAATCGTGTTTCCACCCAATTACATCCAATTTTAATTCGAATTTTGAGCTAATATTAATAATTTTGCAAAAAAGAAAAAAAAA
>NW_013953743.1:93271-101430 GCF_001266775.1 Austrofundulus limnaeus
CAAAAATTACATTATCTTTACTTTTTATGATAATTTTCTACCGCAATATATACTGTTACCATGAAGGGATTAAATTTATACCGTGATATGAATTTGAGGTCATACCACCCAGCCCTACTCAAAATAAAATTAATTTCTTTGTTAGAACAAGTGGAAGGCTGTTAACTGATTCCTCCACTTGAGATGAGAAGAACTCAGAGGTCAGTCTCAGTCGGGGAGGGAGGAAKGGGGAGACCTGCTCCAGAACCTTGCTTATTGGGCCTAAAGAACCAATCAGTTCTGAGCTCTGGAGAACTTAGAAGGATGTTTATGTTCCAGCCACAGACAACACCTRGAGTCCAGGTAGGTAGCAGTAAAGAATCTGAGAAAAATCATAAATTCTAAATGTAAAAAAGTCCTAATCATAATTGTGTTGYTGAGGATTTTAATGTGTTTATCTAWAACTGTYCATTTAAGAGGTACAGCCYGGTTATGGGTCAYGTGACTTCAACAACTTCAGCAGCCAACAGATTTCAAWTTTGTTATATTTTATTTTAAAAAGCATGTAAAAAATTAATAATATGTGAGAAATCCATAATTATGTTTATTCAGTCACCATGTAACAGCTGGGTAAATTGATAAAATATAATGATGTGCTTCTTTTTTAAATTCAGCGTATAAACAAATTAGTCCTTCGTGTTATGGAAAAACCCTCTAGATTCAAGAGAAAACTCAGGTTTTAGGACAAAAACTTGTAAATTAATTGTTAGTTGATCAATTAAGGTGAATCAACTGCATCCGTAATATTTTATTATAATTTTTTAAACAGCATTTCTCTTGGTTTGCTTGAAAGATACCTGCCTTTTAAATTATTATTTTTTTGGCAGTAATATATTGGAATTTTCAAGACATGTGCAACAGAAATGTGTGTGTGTGTGTGTGTGTGTGTGGGGGGGGGGGCTTTTGAGTAATCTTGTGTACAGACAGACAGACGGACAAACAAACCAATCTAACTAAAAACATAACCTTAGTGAAGGTAACAAACAAGTGAGTGAAAGCTGAACTGCAATTTTCCTTGTGATTTTTAACTCTTCCCTCATGAGAAACTAAGGCTAATTAGTTTGTAGTTAATTGGTTGTTTACTAACTGCTCAGCTGTAAGGTCTTCAAGAGTCACTTGCCATTAACGCTGAAATGAAGTAAATGATTATGTTTTATAAATAACTGAAAACAGKATTTTCATTGACAGTTTTAGCAGTTTGCTGAAATAACAAAAACTGTCCAATTTATTTAATTATGTTTGATTATTTAGATGATGATTATAATGATCATGTCTGATTTGTTGTTGAAGTCCACATTAAGACACTGTTTCATCAGTTTTTTGCTAATAATTATGGTAATCAGGAACATTTTCATCCCAGTACTGTGGTGCTTTTAGACAAAAAATCAGCTGCCCATTTATTTTATGGTATAAAAAATATTTATTCTGATAATTCTAATTCAATTCTAATTCTAATTCTTTATTTTCTTATGTCTTGTGCATGATGTTAAAATAGTCATTTATTACTCAACTGTCCTTTTTAAATCAATATGATTTATTATTTCTTGCTCAGCTTTGGCTTCTTATTTAGGTGATTGTTTGGGCATAGTGCAAGTTGTATTTTCTTCAAATAAAAAAAAAAACTACTCAACTTGCCTAGGTTTTACACAAACTAAAAATCCTAGTAGAAAAAACGTGTTGATGTAAAATATTGATTGTTGCTGTGTTGACTTGTTGCTGGATATTTGCTGTTTGCGAAGTTTTTATTGTGGACTAAGGCATTATAGCTTTTCCCTGAGTCTCTTCTTGCTTTAATCTTTGAGATGTCAGACTGTTGCCTGTTATCGAATAGCTGAGGAATCATTTTCTAGTCCTTGTGTCGCAAAGGAAGAAATTCACACAAGACAAATGGTCCAATTTTACTTTAACAGGCCCATTCATATTGTAATGGAGGGCTGGAACAAAGAAAGGAGAGAGCTGGGACATTAGGAATGACGCAGTCAGCCTTATTCACTGTGTTTGACTCTCTGTCAGTATGTGTATGAAGGGGAGACATTGAAATACAAGGACTGTAAGAGGAAAAGACAGAGGGGGCCAGAGCAGGAGTGGAGAGGTTTTTCTCTTTAATTTTACCTGTTGTAGATGTACTACCTCAGGGACATTCTGCCATCTGATCCACTTTAGTAGTGTGGCAAACAGCCAGGGCATCTTTTCATTAACAGAGAAATGGATATTAATGCCTGAGCTTCAATGCCCAYGTGGATAGCAACAGTGTAACCTGGAGGGGCRTGACTGGGAGGAACTGCCTCTCGGATCTGAAGCTGAGCAGTGTTCTGTTGTTGGAATTCTGTGCTAGTCACCGTTCATCACAAACATGTTTGAACATAAACTTTGTGCCAGTGGTGGGCAGCGCTAATATAAAAATTAGCTCCGCAGTTTTTAAAGTGCTTATGAAAATATTTAGGTCCACAACTTCAAAACCGCTTATGCTGTAGAAAAATTAGCAGAAGCTAATTTTAAAGCACAAGTTCAATATGACACTTACTAGCTGGCAATTCAAGTACAATATATACACAACATTGCCAACTAGTGGTGCATGAACCCTTTTACAACTTCATTTTACAACAATCAATTGCTGCTGATGTGATTTCCTGAAACAGACCTTTAGCTCCTGGTGTAAAAATTAAAAAGTTGTTGAGGATTGCCAGTTCGGCTGCTTCTTTGTCTTTTTCTTTTGTTTGTTGTAGATTTTCATTAAAGAAGCATCAATAAAGTAATTTTAAATCTGTTTATTGGAAAACTGATTCGACACATTCTGGGTACATGATGGATTTGATTTGTGACAGGAAACGAAAGCACAGTTGCTCCAGTTGACTATTAGATGTCAGTCTTCGTCAGCATAACATCTTTAAATCGTTTCTGAGTCTAACCCTATTGCTTCGACCAATTACGTCAAGTATTGAGCTCCAGCGTTTAAACTTCATTTTTTAAAAGGATCTCTGGTTGTAAAATAAAATAAATCAATACATACAAAATTTTAGTATGGATTACAAACGTTAACTGTTTTTGCTATTGCCTTCCTGCTACATAAGCAGACACAAAGCATTGTGGGAAATCAGAACCATGACCCAAAGCAACAGTCAGCAGGATGTATACCTTCACAATAAGAGTGTTTATCTGGGAGGGGTGCTGTTGGATAGATCACATGTGTTGTGATTCATTGACAGTCATACCTTCTGCTGTTCAACATAATGATGACTGGAAGATAATTAGTTATTAGTGGTACTGCATTTTAATTTTAGAAAGTGCAAATCTGCTTATGAATTATAAATATTAGTAAGACCGCTAAAGCGCAAATGAAATATTTACGTTCGCAATTAGTGGATTTGCGCTTTAGTGGGGTGGTGCCCACCTCTGTGTAGCGCATAAGGCTGGGCTGTCAGCTGATCACCACCTTGTGGTTAGTTGAATCAGATGGAGGGTGAAAATGCCCGGTAGACCCAAACACGTAGTGAGGAATTGCTGTGAGCGTGTCAGAAGAACCAGCCAAACGGATCTTCAACTCCCACCTCCGACAGAGCTTCAGTCACATCCCAGTAGAGATATTGGACATTTATTTTGAGTGGATCATGTTTCATGCCTTTGTCAACGTGGCTGCTTTGAGCTGTGGCCATAAGGTTTTCGGTGCTTTTTATGGCAGATTTCTCAAGATGTTGCTCAATTGTCTTGGTTGACTTGCTTCTGGTTTCATTCTTCAAAATGGGGGACAGGAGAGTGTGTTCCACTTACAGAGGCATCACTCTCCTTAGCAACCTTGCTAAGGTCTATTTGGGGATATTGGTTCAATCAGTCTGGTCGAATCTCAGATTCAAGAGGAACAATGMGGGTTCTGTTGTGGCCGTGGAGCACTGAACCAACTCTTTACCCTCTCTAGGGTCCTCAAGAGGTCGCGGGGTTTGCCCAAACAGTGACTGTCAAGAAGTCATTGAACTGTGTTCTCTAAGGTACACTGAAGGGGGGTTCTGTGAGTAAGGGATTGGGGACCTGTTCCTATGGATTATTCAATTTCTAGTGCAAGAGTTTGGTTTGCATTGCCATCATTCGCTATTTGCAAATGAAGTCCCTTTTGGCATCATCATTCTGGGATCTCCAGCTCTCACTGGATCAACCAGGTGTGAAGCAGAGGAGAATCAGCATCTGCAAATCTGGGTCCATGGTCCTCAGTCAGAAAAGGGTAGATTGCTCTCTCCAGGATGGAAGTGAGGTGCTTCCTCAAGTGGAGAAGTTCAAGTATCTGTTATGATTCTGTCACTGTCTGACCAGATCTTGTTCCATTTTTATTATCTTATTTCATTATAATCTTATTTCATGTTCTAGTTCATCCTCATAGTCTTGTTCCCAGCCTTGCAGCTCACATCCAGCTCCTGCTCATTGCTCTCGCCCCTCCCATCATAGAAACCCTAATCAAGCTCATTTCACTCACCTGTTTCCTGCAGTATATAATCCGGTCTCTCTCTCTCCAGTTCACTGCCAGATTATCATCAGCCTCGTCTATGATCTTCCAGCRTTCTTGTCCCCTGACCTTACTCATGTCTCCTGGTTTAACKTCTCTTGTCTCAGCCCGTCGGATCCCACCTGCCATCTGGTCTCACGGTAACGACCTTTTTTCTGTCTCTTGGATTATTGTCACTCGCCTGCTCCCTGAACGGAACCGCGCCACATCGGACCTCCTGGATCTCGACCCCTGAATGCATCTCTGGACCAACGACTCAGTCATCTCCTTCAAACTTGGTAACTTCCTCTGACTACCTGTATATGACCCTTGCCCCGTTTCTGACCTCGAGTAAGTCCAGCGATATTAACGCTCCTCTTGACAACACAGCCCGGAACCAAAACACATCAGCTGTTGTTTCAACCTGGACTTCAACTCAGCAGGAAAGGTTGGTGACTCTCTTTATTTTTACAAATAATACTGTGTTCACGACTCAACCTAACCCAAAGCTTCTGTGTCCAGAATTGATGACCTCAGAGTCCGGTCCCAACTTTCCAGCCAAAATTACTAACAATAAACTTTTTAAAACTTTGACTTTGGCATTTATTCAGAGCTCAGAATACAAACCGTAACAGTATCTGATGCTACGTTTACACCAAACGTGTTGCACACCTCCAAAAATCTCAAAACGCACGCATCTTGATGCTGGTGACCAGTGAGGACAGACACATTTGTGTGTGAATGTGAGTGTGAATGGGTGAATGTCTGTTAGTGTAAAGCGCTTTGGGGTCCGGAGGGACTTGAAAAGCGCTCTATAAGTTCAGTACCATTTACCATTTACCATTTGATGTGAAAGTAGATGCGCTTCTTTAGACGCTCAAGGGGAGGAGCCTTTTTAACCGTAGTTTCGATAACTTACCAAACATGCCGACATCCTCAGTAATCGTCCTCCAGGTAAAGTCCTTTTTATTTCTGTCACAATAATGGACATTGGAATGATYATAAATGATCGGACTATCAGTTTTTCCTCCATTGTTTGTGTGATTCGATTTCCTGGGCTTCCGGTATTTCCGGCTCCTCACCAGTGCATCTTTGAGCAGAGTCTCTCTGATTGGTTGATGAAACACTTTGAGCAGCAAAAGTTCAGATTTTCCAACTCATGCGTTGGACGCTTGGGACGTGTCGCACACATGGAAAACGCGCATGATGCGTGCACTGCTTAGAATTGCACTGCTCGAAATGCGCCAGACGAGCTGCTCGGCTTCTAGAGGCGCGTCCATCATTGACTTTGCAAGTAAACCAGATGCTCCTGATGCTCAAAACGTGTTTGGTGTACCGTATTTATTCGTGTATAATACGTAAAATTTAATCCATAAAATCATCCATGAAGTTGGGGGGTAGTATTTTACTCAGATAAATATTTTTACTTATGTATTTTAACTGAAATATCGGCAAAATTATTGAGTCCGGAAATGAGACCGCGTCGTAAAAATCAGTTGAAAAGAGCTCACCTCTGACACTCCTCTGTGCTTCAGAGTGAGATAATAACAGATCCAGACAGGAGACATGATGTGAAAAAAAGGGTAAAAAACAGTCCTACAACTCAGTAATGATAACAAACTAATGACATTAGTGTGTGACCGAGCCGCTCCTGGAACAACAACAAACACATGTTCGTCTGTAATGGCTGCCGTCTACCGGTGTTCTGAAAAAGTTTGTATCCCTGAAAAAAACGTTTCCCCACCAGAGGGGGCCCTCGCAAGTAGGAAGTAATCTGCTTTTCCCCCACAAGATGGTCCAAATCTCATGTGAAGTCTCTGACTTTTGTGTTGGCGCCTCCTGGTGGACTATGTGTAAAATGTCAGAATTCATATGATGCTGCTACAGCTGATATATATTTGTTGTCAAAATACCTTTTAGTACATATGTTGTTAAAATAAAATGAACAGTCCAATAATCATTTTACTGATATGTATAAAGACTGCAAAGGCTGAAAAATCWTGAAGTCTGTATGAAATTGGAGGTAGTTTGAGGATTAAATTTTTCATGCTTTTTAAACTCAAAAAAGGGGTAGGGGTCGAGTGTGAAATCTATGGATCACTGCATCTTCTGTAGTATTGCAGACTGTGTTGTGGAGAAAAGGGAGCTGAGCTGAAAGTCAAAGCTTTCTGTTTATCAGTTGGTCTACATTCCACTCACCTAAGATCACAAACTCTGGGTAGTGAATCAAAGAACAACACTATGGATACATACAATCAAAATGAGTTTTCTCTGCAGGGTAGCTGGACTTTGCCTCAAAGATTGGAGGAGAAGTTCAGTTATTTGGGAGAAACTTGGTCTACAGGAAGGTATGAGACATTGGGGGCTTGTATTATTTTATTGCTGGCTTGAGATTTAGGAGGGAAGAAAGCAAGAGCAAAAGAAGAGTAAAGTAAAAGAAATAGTAGAAATAAAGGGGTTTTTGCCACAAAGGGAGAAAATAGTGTTCAGTCCCAGTTATTAAGCTGAGCAATAATTTAAAGTCTTGAGCCTCTGAAGTCTTGAATCTGACTGGTCATCTTAAATCAAATCAGGGCACTAGGCTGACTGCTGGGTGTGTGTCTGTGGGAGTGTGTGTTTGTGCATTGGTCCACACATGCAGAAAGCCCCCAGTCTACTCTGAATTATTGATTGGTTCACCTTCAAGCCTATCAGCCTCTGTCTGAGTGCACCTTCCTCATTTCCCGGTGCCTTTTGTACTTTTACTGCCAAACACTTTGGCTTTGTTTTTTCTATTGGATTGTTTAAAGTTTGTTTTGTTCGACAAATTAACTTTGTGTTTTTTTCAGCTYATAGTTGTAGCATTAAGATTCAAAGCAAAAGTTGCACCAAAGTATTCCTACTGATAGTAAAACTTACTTATATTATTAGACAAAATTAGTTTTTGATGTAGTATTAATAGCATTTTTGATTGTTTCATTTTATATAAAAAAGATTTTRGTTCTTTAAAATCTTCCTCAAAGATGCAAACATTTTTCAAAAGTATAAAAAAGTCACCATAAAGACACTGAAACTGTGATTTTATTTTATTTTTTTATTGATTTGTGTAAACTAAACTTTCCTTTCAGTCTTGCATGATATTATTTGTTTCTTTTTCTTCACTTCTGATCAGCTCTTAAGCTCTAGAAGAGATGTTTTGCAGCATGTGATCCTACAGTGCACAAATACATTCATCCAATCAATAACATGATCCTGTAGACAGGAGACAACGATGATGTACAACCTCTCCACCAGCACACATGCACCAGAGGCGGTTTTTCTAAGACTCACCCGTGTAATTTACACGGGGGATGGGGGGGTTATAACCCCCCCAATGATTTGATCCAGTCAATATAACCCCCCCAATAAAATTGCATCATTTAAGTATACATATATTACATCAATAATTGATTTTCTTTATTTGTTTACATTTTTTAGTAAAACTGCTGCATGTTTTAATGCAAGCACACCCCCAACGAACCCCTCCCCTGCAAAAAACTTGGTATCACCCACCCGCTGTCTGTACAAGTGGCCGGCTCACGGCTGCACCGATTGTGAGGAAACAGTCGCTGCTGAGTGGATGTGGTTCAAAGGAAATGAGAAGAGTGCCCAAAAGCGGACAACCAACAGT
>NW_013953744.1:0-244 GCF_001266775.1 Austrofundulus limnaeus
GAAAAGCTCTTTGTGCTTAACTGCCTTCTTGTTGCTAGTGAGAAAACCGTTCAGTTTCCACTGAGCCAGATGACATGAGAAGCTAAGGCGAGCATAGTGTTTGAGTCTGTGCAGATGACTAGCGTCCGGATCGAGCGTTCAACTGCGATCTGGAGGGTTACTAGGATACCTGCAATCTCAGCGTACTGAGAGGACTGAGAGCCTAGTTTGAAACTAAACGTTTCCTGTTGTTGGTCCTGGAGTA
>NW_013953744.1:7607-14933 GCF_001266775.1 Austrofundulus limnaeus
ATATACACACACACATGCACGCACACACACACACACACACACACAATAACTTTAATGTAATAGATGTCTGTATTCATTGGGTGTTATGTTTGCAATCACCAGCTTCATTTTAAGGTGGTAAAACAAATTGCTTGTATTTATTCCTTTCTACACACTTTGCAGATTATTTTTTCTGCACTCCACGTATTAAATATATGCGCGCTCCAGCGGGATGACAATCGTTATAGTCGCGCTTTGGATCCGGCCGTGCGTCGTCGCGCTATGACTGCAGGAGAAACGAGGTCTAGATTGATTTTTGTGCGGCCCACCTGAGCACTGACTTCACCTGCACTGACAGTTGCCTCGCTGCGTGGAAATGAATGGAGAGCAAGCGATGTCGCTTCCCGTGTGTCGAGCCCTTCACACATGCCGCGGCGTGAGCTCCTCCCGCAGCAGGCAGTGTGGTCGGTCGGCATCCGACCGGAGGACATGCCGTCACGTAAATATGTAAACAGTACGGTGCTCATTTTCACACACCCGAAATAGKTCCGGATAAGTTTTTCCCCCTCATCATTTGCGCTCTCAGCCACGCTTCCTCTGTTTTGACTCCAGCTGGTTAAGGCATCAAAAACAATTGTGCGGTTGGCCGGTAGACTACAGATCTCTATCATAGGACAAATTTATATCATTTCTACCATATATCGTTTATATTGCGCATTCCTAGTTGGAAGGTGCTCCAGCTGGCGAATCTTTTATTATGTTGGAGGACTTTGACAGTGTGACCTGGAGGGGCATGATTTGAAGATACAGCCTCTCTGATCTAAACTCGAGCAGTGTTTTATTGTTGCATTTCTGTGCTAGTCATAGTTTGTCCATCACAAACACTGTGTTCAGACATACAACGTAAGTGCACATGGCACCAGAACACCCTAATTTGCAGATTGATGATTGACTTTTTAATTCTGTCGTCTGACCTGTGCCCATACGTATTGGAAAAGAGCAACTGAGCTGTCAACTGATCCCCACTTGGTATTGAGTTTGATCAGATGCCTGGCAGAAGAACCAGAAAGATATTCACACTACACCTCCACGAGAACTTTAACCAAATTACAGCTGAGGCAGGGGAAAATGAGTCTGTGTGGTCAGTGGTCCATGCCTTAATTGTTAAGGCAACTGCCTTGAGCTGTGACTGCAAGGTCATACTAACATCAATATTGCAGCCTCTGTTTATCTAATATTTGATTGTCAGCAGCCACCTCCATCACAAGAGTTTGTGGCAATAGTTGACTATGCTAAAGCTAAGGGCTTCTCAGTRCTTACACTGAGTACTGCGATGCCTGTTCCAATCACTGCCTAGACCTGAGGAAAGGTCTTGAAGAACCTTTTATGGATCCAGAGAAGCTCAGAACACTGAGTATTCCTAACCTTGTGTCCTTCATCCGGGGGATGCAAAGGTAAAAGCTCAGTGTCTCTTTGGGGAAAGTAATGGGCCCACTTATGAGGCCCCCACTCACATGGAATTTTAACCCATCCTTATTCACCAATACCAATACCAAAAAGTGGCTACAAGGCCGCCAGGCTTGTTGTTAACCAGTGATGTTGTCAGGAGGTGGACGGAACACTTCTGTGGCCTTCTCAAATTCACTGGCACGTCTTTCATGTAAGAAGCAGAGTCCAAGACTTCGGGGTTGGTCTGTCCATAACTGGGGCTGTGGTAGTTAAGCTCCACAGAGGCAGGTCTCCAGTAGTGGACAAGATCTGTTCTGATTTCTTTAAGGCTCTGGATGTTGTGGCGCTGTCTTGGTTGACATACCTTTGCAGCATTGCATGGGCATCAGGGCCAGTGCCACTGGATTAGCAGACTGGGGTGGCGGTTCCCCATTTTACAATGAGAGACTGGTGGTTGTGTTCTAATTACAGGGAAATCACTCTCCTTAATGTCCCCAGTAAATTTCTATTCAGGGATTTTAGAGAACTGTCCAATTGATAGTCTGACMTCAAATTCAAGWGGAACAATGCAAGTTCTGTCCTGGCGATGGAACACTGGACCAGCTCATTGTCCTCAATAGGTTCCTCAAGGAGTCATGGGAGTTTCACAATCCAGTTTACATGTGATTTGTGGACTTTTAAAAGACATTTGACCATATTCCTCAGATACACTGTGGGGGCATTCTAGGCAACAATGGGATTGTAGGTCCATTGTTACAGGCCATTCAGTCCTTATACAAACAGTGCAAAAGTTTGGTTCATATTGCTGACTCCGCCAGGGCTACCCCTTATCACTCATTYTATTCACAACCATTATGGACAGAATTTCTATTTGTAGATGTTGTGGTCCTGTTGGTGTCATTGTGTTGTGAGCTTTAGCTCTCACTTGTGTGGTTTGCTGCTGAGTGTGAAGTGGCTGGGATGAAGATCAGCACCTCCAAATCTGAGTCCATTGTCCTTAATTGCAAAAAGGTGGATTGTGCTCTCGATCCACCCGCCAGCAGCTCTGGGGGGGTGAGGTTCTGCCTCAAGTTGCAGAGATAATGGATCTTGGGTTTTTTTTTACAAGCAATGAAAAGATGAAGCGTGAGGTTGATTGTAGAGATCAGATGTCTTGCGGAATCTGCACCAGTCTGTTGTGGTGARGAGGAACCTGAGCTATCAGGTAAAGCTCCATGTTTTCCAATTGATTCCTACTCTCACCTATGGCTATGAACTTTGTGTAGGGACTGAAAGAATGAGATTGTGGATACAGGCTGTCAAAATTAGTTTTCTCTGCAGGGTAGCTGGACTCTTYCTTAGAGAAATGGTGAGAAGTTCAGTTATGTTGGAGAGACTCAGAATATAGCCACTGGTCCTTTACAATGAGAGGAGCCAGTTGAGGTGGTTTGGGCATCTGGAAAGGATGTCTCCTGGATGCCATCCATACGGAGTTGCTTCAGGGATGTCCAATTTGTAGGAGAACCAGGCGTAGAACCAGGACTCATATAGATACCATGTCACTCAGCTGGCCTGGGAACACAATAAAATTCCCCCAGAGGAGCTGAAAGAAATAGAGCTCTGAGCCTCCCTTTCAAGCTGCTGCACGGTGACCACACTTTGAATRAGCAGAAGATAATAGAGATGTGACATTTACAAACAATCAAAATCTTTTGAAAGGACTCTTTACAATGAACAATAGAAGCTAGTCATGGGTAGTAAAGATCCATTTGTAGTTTTATTTTATTTTTATTTCTCATGTATATAAGATAATAGATGACTGGATTGAACTTCTTGTTAATTTTATGTCTGTTTTTATGTAAGAAAATGCGTGTTCAAAAGACTGATGTCAATATGAAAACCACCACTGTTAAATAAAATGATTTGTAGAAGGAATGAAAACCATAAAACACCAGAATTCTGGAATCGAGTGAGGTTTTATTGCCACCGGGCTCACAAGGAAACCACACTGCCCAAAAACCAGGAAGTACATCCATTTATACATGGTCTTCAATGCCCAAGTTCGCCCCCTACTGACCTACGGCTGAATCACAGGCATTCAGACAAAATTCTCACCTACTGTTCTCATAAGGGTTGATTATGTGTTGTTATAATTTGGACATGTAACTAATCTATATCAATTAAAAAATAGATTAAACATTATCAACATTATAAAAAGGAAAACCTAAAAATATAGTGTTGTGCTTTTAACATCAGTACTAACCTCTAATAAAAATAAATTTCTTCAACCCCCTTTTCACATGACCAAATCATGTGAACTAAAATAAGAAATTTATAATAAGCTATATGTTCGCATTAAGGCTTAAATATGTATGCAAATTACCCTAAGCGATACAACACAACTTGGAAAATTTCTAACATCCCACCCCTGATTTTAAGTAATATGATCCACTTATTCCACCCCAGTCAAAATAGAAAACATAAATCGGACTATTGTCAAATACCAACCAGGTCAGCTGTGTTTATTCTAATTGAGGCCAGAGGTTCCAGAACTTGGCCCACMGTCGGGAACAAGTCCTCAGTACTGTTCCATCTCCTCCTTTCCTCCACGTCAGACTGACCCGGTTAATAACAACATCTCTGTATATTAAGATTTAACCCTAACTCATCAACAATTAACCCATAGAAAGAATAGTAAAAACCAAGAACCCAAAATGTTAAACCATTTCTAAACATATCCTGCTTAGTGTGTCACTTCTTTAAAAAGAATCAATAATAAAACACAAAGGAAAAATCAAACAACATTTTACAAAAATCATTTACACTCGACTCATTAACCTACAAATTTTAATGTCCGACTATGTGAGTGTAACTATTTCAGTGTTATCATTCTATATCTAAAAATTTCAGCTATAGACTTTGGGACTTTTTACTGCACGCTGTSACTCCTTGTCCTCTTAGTATGGATCGGGCTATGGTCCCAGGGATTGAATCTTCTTCCTGCCTCATCCCACAGGCCACAAGGTGAATGTTGCTCTAAGATGCTCCAGCTAGTTGTCTTRGAGACGGTCCTAAGCTAATAACAACACCAACCACCATAAATGTAATCAGACCACTACCCAGCCACCATTATAGACTCAAGCTGTTTTATAATTTTATTCTTACCATGTTTACCAACCACTGAGAAATCACTGCTAGACCATCTCCACAGACCCCYTTACTACAGCAGAAATTAGCCAAAAAATATATCACTTCAATGTGACACCACCCAAATGTTCATCTAACTATCCTACAATGATCACACCAATAACATAATTCAACAACCACACATCATCATTACAGTTAACCACAATGTATCTCCCTACTGCCACCTTCAGGCCTAACATGTGTAACTGTCTTTYAACAACAAATATAAACTATCACTAAACATCCAACAAGTATCGTACCCCTTGTAAGCATCACCAACTTAAATTATAAATCCTGAAAGAGAATGGTTACGCATGCRCAGACAKTTATTCACATCACAGTTRTTCACATCTGATTGACAACATCAATCCGCTGTATTATCCTGAAAATTAAACATTAGTTTCAAGCACCTCAGTGAAACCTTGTAAATTTCCACCTGTAAGCTAAAATTTTATTACTTCAAACTTGAGACCTGTGGGATTTGTTATATTTTGATACAGTCAAAATTATACAGTTAAACATTATCATACCATCATATCATGTTTTTTTTCTTTCATCCAATGTCTTTGTCATATCAKTTTCGCCCAATCGAGGCTTGTCAAAACCTTGCTCTGAATAATCTATTCACAGAGCAACGAYGAAACAGAATCACCACCTCTTTCACTGGGATTGAACTGATATCTCTACCTGCTGTATGACTTTTTAATTGATCTTTTTAGCATATGACGAATTTGTTATATACCTACACCACATCTTAAAAACCTTCAAATTTCCAGGTGTATTCTGGGAGAGGAGACGTCACCATTTCCCCAGTATTCAGTTAAACATTSTCCTCYCCCTTGGTTGGTTTCTCCATTTGGCCACACTCTCACTCAGTTCCTGTAGAACAAAAAGTTACCAATATTATGACCACATTCAAAACAACAATAAACCCATCCCAATTAATTATTCTCCCTTTAGACCTTGATGAAAAATATGTATCAGGTATCGTAATTCGTTTCGCTATTGTCTTTCTGTCACAAATTTTTATGAATTTATGCTGCAGCAAATCCAATTACAGCTATCATATCAGTTTGAAATATCAATCTCATTAAAGGGTTATTAGTGCTCATTTGTCCTTTTAAACATTATAGGGTCTCTACACTAAATAAAGAAAACATATTCACACAAAGATTAATTGTACAACCTCAGCCTTAGTAAAGCTCTGGGCTCACCTCACAAAAACCAAAACAAAGYCGAACCACCCTGTTCAGAAGCAGAGAATTCAACACCATGCTACAACCTTTAATTACCAAATTATTCAAAAAATAAACATGATACAACTGAATTTCTCCTTTAACACTTTATTCTAATCTTCTGAMTCCAATCAGTTACATTCAGCGCTCAGCAGCACAGGCGTCAGCGTACAACCTTGGCCAAATCAAAACAAACACGGACGCCCTGCTCTGCGCAGACACCTTGCAAAACACTGACATTGTCTTTATACCCATATTACATCCCAATGTTGCACCTACAATTAACATTTTCACTATGTATACCTTAACCCATCATAACAAACACATTTAACTCCTTCACTGCTGAGAAGAACCCGTTGTCCTCAGGTTTATGTTTAAAATGTGAATGCTCTTACCTCAGTAAATCAACTTAACTCAGGTCAAGTTTGAATTACAATGTGTCTGTGTACCCCGATGTTCATCCACCTGCAAGTTAGTCGCTGTAGTCATTACCAAAACCCACAGCTACAGTTCAGTCTCTTAAGTGAATAACATAGTCCATAACAAAATCTACTGTAATCCAATTTACCCCCACAAATTAAATCCTTCATTAACCATGTTGTGCCACTAGAAAACATTTTCACAAAGGAACTATCACACTGTGTCCTACAGTTTTCACTAGTCTGCAAATCACTAATTTACCAATCTACCATAAATAAGAAAACCAGCATCTTCCATCTCTTAAAGCTGTATTAAGTCAAAACTCAAAWGGTCTTGTGAGCTCTAGGCTTGATTAATGTACTCCCTCACACATCAGCAGTAATCAATTCGCTCTCTCTTRTCCACAACTTGTACAAAACCTGCTGCTYGTTTATTAAGTAACATCAAATCTGTCTTCCATCCTTAAGCTGTTATCTGTTTCCAAAGATTCTGATGGCCTCACACCACCCTGCATATTAGATTTTCCATTAACCTCACGTGTGCAAAGCTAAAATTAAGACCTATTTATTTATAAAGGCTTTTGTCTTTTACTTCTAGCATTTTATAACTTTTTCACTTTATTTTATTGTAGTTCTGCTTATAACTTACACTCATATACCTTATTTTGACCTGTTGCCTTTTCCTTGTCAATTGAAACACTCGTTAATGCAGATTATAATTTGGACGAAGCAATACACCTAAATTTTTAGTTGTCATTTTTCAATCAACCTCGCTGAGTTCCTTATTAGCGGCACTGAATAAATTCATTAATCCTATCACCCATTAAACCCTTTGTGTGCATATAGCGTTATTTAAGAGTTAGGAATATTAAAATCTAAAATCATAGCGCTATAAATACTCTAACACCCCTGCTTTTAGTACCAGAAAGTTGTAAGTTTTAAGCTAAGCTCATAAAAACTTAAAAATTTACCTGTTTTAATCTTGGTAATATGATATCTATGCACTTATCTTTAAAGGTGCAGTATGTAACTTTTCTAAAAAGTATATTTTTAGCATATTTGTTCACTCTGTCACTATC
>NW_013953744.1:14943-16859 GCF_001266775.1 Austrofundulus limnaeus
GGAGGAGCCTAGGAAGGGGAGCTGAGAGCAGGGGGAGGGACTACAAGGTTGTTTCTGTTCAAAATTTTCTAAGTTTTTGGGTACTCAAGAAACTACATACAGCAGCTTTAATCTTGGTGATATGATATCTATGCACTTATCTTTAAATATTATCATTAATAAAAATATTCAGTGTCCCAATCAAAGTCATAATAATTTTGGATTTTTCGTTGCAGTCTAATTTAAGGTATTTATGACCTATTTTTCTTTTAATTCAGTTAGTTTTTATCTATTTTTACAGTGGACTTGAATTTTTATTAGTTTGTATTTGTTTCAGTTAACTAAAATGTTTTTTTGAAATTTCCATTCCTCTATCAGTTTTAGTTAACTATAATAACATTCGTCCTGATCTGTACAGGGTAAACATCACCACTCCCCAAAGCTGTTATTTCATATACAAATACTTAAATGCACCTCTATTAATTTTCCTACTTCTATATCCCTGCTTTTTCATCAGGTGTCCTGGACCTCCCATCAGTGTCTTCGTTCTATCAATCAGTCTACAAATCTCACATCCAGCCTCAGGCAGCAGCAGTCCCCATGCAAACAGACAGCAGATCAACCATACACAGATCCTTCTAGTCAGTCTTACTTCACAGTTGGAGAACAATGTTGCTTGGCTCACAGGGCAGTATCTCCGGGCCCCCTCCAGAGTCTCTGTCCCCACAAAGTTCATAGTTCATAGTTCACAGGTTTTCATCTGGCACATTGTCTTTGACTTTTAAGCTAAAGCTCTCAGCTGGAGGAAAGTCTGGGCTGCGACAGTGGTCCTCTCAGACCTCCATATGGCTGGAATGATGGTCCCAACTCAGTGTCTCTGCTCCATCTGTGTGGTATAGCATGTCCACAAGACAAGTGTTCCGCAGATCAGTAYACCATTTTTCTGACTGTCTGTGTGTCTTTCATGGTTTTCCTCAGAAAACCGGCTCACTGAATTCACCGCACAAGTTTCACCACTAATCCATTATACCCAGAGACCCGCACCACCAGAACCCAAACATGAGATTCATGACCCCAAAAATATCTGATGCGAGGTCCCGACACCAACCTCATATGCTAGTGTCTGCCACTGAAGGCGTACTACATGTATCAAGCGACCAGTGGGTATGATGTCTCCCCCCCTGCACAGATGAGGCCACATGCATATCAGACAATACTTAGCTAACTGTCCACTACTGYCCCACGTAAACCAGATACCCAATGCACTATTAATCCTGGAAATCATTTCTACTTGTTTATGAAAAGCAATGTTTTAAACAATTTTTAATCTTTACTTTTAAGCTCTTTTTTATTTTTATTTATTTATTTATACTATTTTATTTTATTTTATTCTATTTTATTTTAATGTCCTGCAAATAATCTGCAAGCAACTATGTGTCACACAAATCTGTCCTCCACTATCCTGTTTATTCGGATATACCATTTTGAACGACACATATTACCCAACAATTTTCCAATAATCTGTTTGTAACAAGTGTCACCCTGGTTCCATCACTGTTGCAAAATGGTCACAGTCACCTGGGACATGTATGAATGGAAACTGTCAGGTCAATCTGTTTCTCTTACCCTTTGTTTTTAAAATCATTGTCCCTTATCCAAATGAATGCCTAAATAATTTAGTCTGTATGGCCAGTGTTATGTCTTCGCCAAGGTCTCTCTCAGCAATAAAGCTTCAGCTTAAAACCAAAATCTCAAATATCCCATGAACAATTTAGTACTATCCCATTTCAACTGCCACACCCACTTTTTTAAGTATTACTTATTTATATGTTATTTATTTATTTATTATTTGGTTATTGTTTTCATTTTTTCCTGTATCTCAGCTCTCTTTCAGCAGGTGTCTCGTATTAATGTTACAGGCATAACCAGAACATATT
>NW_013953744.1:17539-20622 GCF_001266775.1 Austrofundulus limnaeus
TCTCTCTCTCTCTCTCTTTCTGTGTCTCCCCGCAGCGAATTTCAGGCTCTGCAATTGCTCCGACACTGCAGCAGCTGCGTTCTGTTTTGAAACGTTTCTTTAGTTTGTAGCTACGAGCTCTCACGCTAACGTGACAGTTCTTCACTCCTATGACACTAAGAAAACAGGAGGGGAGGAGTCAGCTGAGCTCCTGTGTAGCGGAGCACAGAGAGGGAGAGAGACAAAGTAAACAAACAAACAGGAAAATGAAACTTATCGTCATTTTTTTTATCGACCTCAAAATAACTTATCGTGCAATTAATTGATTTATTGACTATCGCGACAGGCCTAACTCCAGGTGTGATATAAGTTCATTATTTGTAAAATCATTTAAAAACAGATCCTGTCACAAGCTTTAAAATCTTACCCCCTCTGCTCGTGTGCACTACGGCAGCATTTACATCCCAATATGGAATATGGGAACCTCCTATTCTCCCTGTTTAATACACCAGCATCTGATAAAATATATAACTCCCAAAGTAATCCCCTGCATATGTTCCCATCGCTACTTTCCTTTCCCAGTGGCTATGATGAGGGGAGAACTCAATTTCCCTTTCATTATCCATCTATACAGGCTGAAATCCATCCATATTTTTCCTTTCCCCTATGATTCCCAACATCTCTGTATTTCTAGTGAATTACACAACAAAAAAATCTTTCTCTAAGTTCTAGCCTCTATAGACTTTATCAATTATTTCGGACATTGAACAGCTCTGTGGCCAAAATCCCCATATGTGAAACATGTCATAGACGCCCTCTGAATTTTTCTCTCAAATTTCCCTAATCTGAGACAGTTTTTCTTTCCCATTCTCACATGATTTTGCCCCTTTACCTGTAAAGGCTGTGATGTCAACCCATGATTGAGTTTATTCACAGTTATCTCCAGTCGCTTTACTCTGTCCCATTGGCTTTTTCATTTGACCAACAGTACACTGAGCCTGCTGTAAACTTTCCACACTGTTAACGCATCCTCCAGCCTTCCACTCAACTCACAGTCTGTCTGACAGCCTATTGTAGCAAACTGTTTCTTACCAGAGCTCATAATTATGCCAGACATAATTATTTCGGAGGGCTTAATTAATTTTTTATTAATTTTTATTCAATAAACCAGCGGACCAGCGTGTATGTTTGTTTACCTGTGTCAACCAGGATCAGAAGCTTAAATTTGAGAAATTGTTTTGACACATGGTTTCAACCTGAAACTTATATTGGTACCTATATATTTTTTCTAGACAAAAGCTGCTGCCTAATCTATTACCCTACCGAGAGGGACAGAGTTCCACATTGCCCTTTTGATCGACCTTGTTTTACAGTAAAGATTGTTGAATTTAAAATGTCATCGCACTGGAAGAGATAAATAAATTCAAAGTTTAAATTTAAGGACTAGTTCCATATACCAACTAACAAACAGATTTAACTCAGAAGTATCATCRAATTTCCCTGCTGACCTCTTTTGTTTCATAACCAACACAATCTGGTGGTAGGTCCCAGCTTTATCACTATAATTACTTTTCTTTAAATTATGAGGAAGAATAATTAAAGACACCAGAAAGTTGCAGGTATACTGCTGAATTACTACTATTTCAGTTGTCAAACCCTGTCTGAAACCTCTCAGTGTAATTAAATAGATAAAGTTTATTCAGCCAGAAATGTTTTGTCTTAAGCTCGTAACCTCAGCCACTCTGTACTCCCCATCTCTCTAGGGACATAACATGTTATTACATAACAATATTTCAAGGTGTTTTCTAACAGTTTAGTCTGCGGACACAGATGTCCTTTAAGCAGTTCGTCATTCAAGGCCCTTTTTAACAATCAACCTTATTCCTAAAACCCCCTGAGACCCCCCTTAGTATTTATGCAAATCTTCCACAAATTTATCAGACATAATTACAGTATAATTTATACACTTAACCACCCCACACACATTCTCATAAACAAACAAAGATAGAGAGAAGAAAAAAAGAGTTTCACCCCTGGATTTATTCCCAATGCTACGCATGAAGAAGAAGACCCCACCTTTAAATAAGGATTTATTAAAACCATGCGGAAAACCCACCAGGAAATCTCAACTTACAATTCATGGATTTTTCCTTTTGACGAGCATAATACAAATGCTCGTGCGGCCACCATGTAATTAAAATGTTGTACCCTACCTGTTTTTAGTGCAGTCTTTTACAGAAGACCCACCCTAGGATTTTGAAAGAGCTCAGATAAAAAGGCCTAGTACAGAATTTAAAATGCACCAAYAAACACATAAAAACACATATTTCACTACCTAAAAGGCCCAATTTATTGTATGGCTTTAAACACCCACAGACTGATATGTATAAATGTTTTTAAACCGTCTTTTACCATCCACAAWAAACCACATTTGTTTAGACTACGCCGAACGACACGTTGTCTTTGCTAAGCTGACAACCAGGCTTAGCCTAGCAAAGCTAACACTTAGCGGGGCTGTTTCAACTCCCCCACACACAGCCCAGCCCGCAGAAAACACCGATCGCCGCACCGTTTTGTTTGGTTAACAAGATGGAAAGCAAAAAAAGATTTTGCTCACCTGTTTMCTGTGAAGAATKTACCCAGAATGTACGTTGATACAAAGGCCCGCACCGCAATGCTAGCAGCCGAAGCCCCAACAGTCGCTTCCTACTCGAGTTTCAGTCAAACGTCGGGGTCACCAAAACTGTAAGAAAGTACGTGTTCAAAAGACTGAAGTCAATATGAAAACCACCACTGTTAAATAAAATGATTTGTAGAAGGAATGAAAACCATACAACACCAGAATTCTGGAACCGAGTGGGGTTTTATTGCCACCGGGCTGACAAGGAAACCACACTGCCCAAAAACCAGGAAGTACATCCATTTATACATGGTCTTCAATACCCGCGTTCGCCACCTACTGACCTACAGCTGAATCACAGGCATTCAGACAAAATTCTCACCTATTATTCTCATAAGGGTTGATTATGTGTTGTTATAATTCGGACATGTAACTAATCTATATCAATCAAAAAATAATTATGATTAAACATTATCAACATTAT
>NW_013953744.1:26930-28762 GCF_001266775.1 Austrofundulus limnaeus
TTGGTGGACCACAACAGTGCCTCTTTCAACACTTGGGTTGTGTTTGTATGAGGGGAGGTGTGAGGAGTAAAGGCTGAAAGAGGTGATGTTGGGGGGGGGGGTTCTGTGCCATGACATCTAAAATATTTTGCAAGTATTTTTTGCTTTAAAACAACCCAAAATTAACTGAGATAATAGAACATTTGTATTTATCAATCTGTGGTAGGAAATTTATTCCTCCTAATACTGTATTTTCACTCTGACAGCTCGTTTACAATGAACAGTACACACAGTCCAAAGCAGAGCCTCGACTTACCTTACTCTTACAGCTGAATGGCTCACCGTAATATTTCCCAAATGATAATCAAGTAAAAAATCTGCTATTTCGAAAAATAGCAGTGATGTTTGTAGCATATGCGTTAATTAAAACCCAATACACTGCTAATATAAGGTTTAAATAAAACCTAAAAAAGGATTCAAATAGSCTAGTTGATCAGAAGAAAAATCATGACTCTAAGAAGGAGTGGACAGAGACTGAAGGTTTTGCATTTACCAGTGCCATATTTATGGTGCAACCAGATACAAATTTACAATTTTAAATAGTTAATATAAACATTTAAACAAATGGCCATTCAAAATAAATAAATAAACAGCGTGCATAAATAAAGATAACCAAATAAAGCAACAAAAATTCAGTGATTCAAAGATTTTTTTCATTAATAAAAGCAACAAGTCCAACATTACTTTTCCCCAACTCTTCAGTTCGTTAAACCCCAGCTGGGTTTAAAAATTTCAAAGGTTTTTGTGCAGATCCTTTGTGGAGGGAACCATACAACAGCAATGATGTGGGGGGAAAAGTTCATAGACTGCAAGGTGTTATGCAGATCCTTTTTAGAGGGGATAATAAGCAACAATGGAGTAAAAAGAGTTTGCAGGATACAAGGAGYCTCCTACCAGCCCGACTAGAAAGGTAGAAGTCTTCACACAGTGTGATAATCTTTAGGTAGGCTCGAGGCCTRGTCCATCAGCTCGCCATTGAAAGGTTGACACCTGGCCAATTCTGCTGTTTACAATTCACACATACGCCCATTCGCTTCAACACGGGTCACGATAGATGACTCCTGTAGCTGTGCGTCGTTCAGCATGCCCCTCTGCCTTTCACACATACTTCCGCTCTTGCTTATAAACTCTTCTGATAGGTCGCAACACCACACGTGACCATAGAAAGACCCGCAGCGATCGACTACAACTATAAAGTCATATCTCCCGAGAACTACCACCAACTGTATAGGAAATATCATGAGACTTTACTGCAGAATCGAACACATAAGGCAGAACAGAATAAGGGAGTAAGGAAGACAGATTCAGACCTAACATCTGGGTAACAGCCTTCCCCCCTTAACCATGCAACTCTGGTGCATACTAAACTACTTGGACACAGGAAYAWACAGGAGCGTCAGAGGTAGACTCTGCAAAAGTTTCACCATAAGCAGCAGCTAAACTCTGAAAAAGAGTTAGCACTACTGATATCAATGGTTTGCCYAAAGCAGCATATTGAAGACGCTCGATTGGTTTAGGCTGTCGACTAGAACAACAAACTGGCTGTTCAGCCTTTAAACCATCACTAGACTCAGAAGCAACCATTGGTGTTTCAGTGGAATATGGTGATTGTATTAGGAGATGTCTCTACTGGGCCGTGGAACTCCAAATTTTCCTCTAATGGGTTTGTAACGGAACTAATACTTTTATGTTTAAACAAGTAATTCAAGACATCCTTTAATGACCTAGGTTTTCATGACATGCTGTTCATCTGCAGATAGAATGATTAAAGTCAGAACAAGATTTGCTAACAA
>NW_013953744.1:28947-33003 GCF_001266775.1 Austrofundulus limnaeus
TGTGTTTCCTGTTGTTGCAATAAAACACAGCTGATCATCCCACGGAGTACCTTCATTCTTGGACCACGTATTTCTGTCTTTGTTAAATAAATATTGCCATAACAGGTTCAGTTCAGGAACATGTTCAGGCTCAGGTGGATCTCCTGGGTCCATATGATCTTCTTCCATGACTTTAGGTGGATCCACAGCATCGGATAGAGATTATTTTTCAACAGATGAAGGACTTAGCTTTTCCATTTGGGSGAAAGGAACTCTGTTCATAGTTTGGGCAGGAATGTTATCCTTAACACTGACCTTCACAGTTGGCAAGACTGTAAAATGAGATAAACTCCACTCCTCATCCTCTTCATCCAGGCTGCCCTCTGGATCCTCCAYTGGCTCCTGCTTRGTATGAGTCTGAGGCCTATTAGCAGGTGTGGAAACTGGTTGGTTAACTTYTTCAGTCTGGGGAAGAAATCCACAAGGAAGAAGGAGGTCTCGGTGCAGAGTTCGAGCTCCTCCAGAAGGATCAGTTTCTGGTCTTACAACATATACAGGAAAATCACCCACACATCGAATTACTACATAGATGTCTGTCTCCCATTTATCTTCCAACTTTTGCTTGTCTTTCAACCTTACATTTCGAACAAGTATTCGATAACCTTCTTGAAGACTAACTGGCTTTACTCGCTGGTCAAAACGAGTCATTTCTTCTTGCCATCTTTTCTGCATTTTTGGAAGCAAGTTGAAAACTTTCTTTCAACYGAGATCGCAGGTTCTGCACATATTGTGAATATGATTGGAATGACAAATCTTGGACAGGTAAGTTGAAAGCTATGTCAACAGGAAGTCTTGGGCAACGACCAAACATCAACTCATATGGAGTAAAGCCTGTAACCTCATTTCGGGTGCAKTTATAAGCATGTACAAGTGGCTTCACATACTCTTTCCACCTGGTCTTCTGCTCTGGCTCCAATGTATCCAACATGTTGAGAAAAGTCCTATTAAACCTCTCAACAGGGTTCCCACGAGGATGGCATGGTGTGGTGTGGGACTTTTTTAATGCCAGCAATGTTGCAGAGCTCCTTAATCAGGTGAGACTCGAAATCAGGCCCTTGATCCATGTGCAGGCGCTCAGGAAACCCATAATGCACAACAAAATTYTCCCACAGACATTTTGCAATAGTCTTTGCCTTTTGATTAGCAGTTGGAAAAGCCATAGCATATTTAGTAAAATGATCTGTGAGGACAAGAATGTTTTTAGTGTTGCTTTTATCAGGTTCAATGGATAGGTAATCCATGCACAGGAGCTCATGTGGCCGTTTGGTCTGAATGTTAATTAAAGGTGCAGCTTGTTCCGGCAAAGCTTTCCTGGGAATGCAGCGATTGAAGGTTTTAATCCTGTTTTCCACATATATAGACATGCGTGGCCAGAAAAAACRAGATCTTACAAGGTCAAGTGTTCTCTCAACCCCCATGTGGCCSATGTCATCATGAAGGCTTGAAAGGACAGAGCGACATTCTTCTGGCAACACAAGTTGAAATGATACAACCTTGCCTTCACGCCTTCTTCTATATAGGATGTCATCTTTTAATTCAAGGCGATTCCATTCTCTCATCAAAAGAGGAAGGTTAGGAAGTTCAGCCCTAGCAATTGGAGGGATTTTTTTCTCCTGTTTCAAGCTGAATAATAACTTCTCGCAAAACAGGATCCGCTCTTTGTTTCTCCCTAAGGTCATGAAGGGAGAGTGATGGGAGGACTGGCAACCCTTTCGACTCATCAATATACAAATGAGGAACAACTGTAGGAGACATGCTCAGAGTTTCCACCAGTAATAGTTTTCTCTAAAGGACCATCAGGATTTGGGGCTCTTAACAGACAACTGTTGCAAATAGCCCTGACAACATCGGGAGTGAGTTCTGTAGAATTCTCTGTTTCATTCATGTGTGTGGTGATGAACTGTTTTACCATAGTCCATTCTTTCTGTGGTTCAGGTGCCTGGGGGTGCAGTCTCCTGGAGAAGGCATCAGCATCTCTGTTTTGGCTGCCAGCTCGGTACTGCAGTTTAAAGTTGTATGTGGATAGTGCAGCAAGCCAACGATGACTAGCAGTATCAAGCTTAGCAAAAGTCAAGATATATGTTAATGGATTGTTGTCTGTAACAACAGTGAAACTAGAGCCATAGAGATAGTCATGGAATTTTTCAGTTACACTCCATTTTAAAGCTAAAAATTCCAATTTATGGGCTGGATATCTGGCTTCACTGGCAGACAACCCACGGCTGGCATACGCTATAACACGTAGCTTTCCCTCTTGCTCTTGATAAAGAGCAGCTCCAAGACCAATGGTGCTGGCGTCAGTGTGCAAGATGTAACGTTTGCTCGGGTTAGCAAAACCTAGCACTGGAGTTGTTGTCAACCTGTCAATTAATGTCTCAAAAGCAGATTGACACTGTGAAGTCCACCTTTCATTAAAAGGCTGTTTTGCATCATAATTTCTAGTTGTAATGTTTGCTTTGTTGCCATGTTTGTGGGTAGGGGCATATCCTTTCGTCAGGTCATTTAAAGGCTAGGCAATAACAGCATAGCCATTAATGAACCTGCGATAGTACACTGCAAAGCCAAGAAATGACCACAGCTCTTTTAATGTTTGAGGAACGGGCCAGGATTTTAAGGCCCTTATCTTTTCTGGATCTGTTTCAACCCCATGTTCAGAAACTACATGACCTAAATAACGCACATAAGTTTGGAAAAACTTACATTTYTGTGGTGATAATTTAAGGCCATAATCTTTGAGTTGATGCAACACTCTCAATAACCTACTCTCATGTTCTTCTAGGGTATCAGAGAAAATAATCAAATCATCCAAAAAACCCAAAACTTATTTTAAATGTAAATCCTCCATGCACTTCTCCATAAGGYGTTGGAAAGTACTGGGTGCATTMGTCACTCCTTGGGGCATTCTATTGAATTCCCAAAATCCGAGTGGGGTCACAAATGCAGTTTTGAGCTTATCACTTTCTTCCATTTCTATCTGATAATAACCTGATTTTAAATCAAAAACACTGAAACAACGTGAACCAGTGAGAGCTGAAAACGACTCTTCTAAATTTGGTAAGGCATAAGCATCTTTTACAGKTTGGAGGTTTAATTTCCTATAATCTATACAAAGCCGAACATCCCCATTTTTCTTCCGTATGACTACAATTGGTGATGAAAATGGCGACTCTGATTCTCTTATCACTCCCGTCTCCAACAGATCTCGTAAATGATTGTGAACAGCCTCAACATCATTTGGATGGACAGGGAGAGCTCGATGTTTAAATGGCGTTTCATCATGAAGATGAATGTGATGCTTCACCCGATCAGTACATCCAAAGTCGAGGTCATGCTGGGAAAACACTTCTGGTATCTCTTTAAGTTTAGCAATAACTCGTTCCTTCCAATCAGGAGGAATTGGGGAATTCCCAAACTCAAAATTGAGATAAACTTTGTCAGGATTCCTGAGCTGTGTATTACAGCAGGAAACCTCAGATAGAATCTGTGGTGACAATGTGATTTCTGCAATAATAACAGACTGTGACAATGTTATGCTTTGTTCTGATTCGTTTGTGATAACTACTGGAAACTTACAGGGTTCATGATTGAATAATGTCACCAGACAATTTTGCACACACAATACTCCCGGCAGGGGAGTAGATGGCTGTTCAATTAATGCCGAACTGCAAACTGGTGGCAGGATGGTACGGGCATAGCCCTCCAGAACCATAGTATGGCCTGGTGGAAAAACAACAGGTGTCTTGCTATCTAGTGCTACATCACCTATACTGGACTCTTGGGTCTGCTGGTGACGTAACCGAAGGAACTGGAGAACTGCCTTGTAGCCTAGCTTGGCTGGTCTAAAACTAGCACTTCCATCTTTCAGGTATATGTCATATAATGATTCAAGAGTGTTCATCCCAATCAAAACCTGAGACTGGAATCCACCTATAATATCTGGTACTACAAGTGCCAGAGTACAAACATTCAAATCTGAGCCAATAAACTATTTAGGGAAAATGACTGACATATCTATGT
>NW_013953744.1:33013-35539 GCF_001266775.1 Austrofundulus limnaeus
CTCCCGGCAGGGGAGTAGATGGCTGTTCAATTAGTGCTGAACTGCAAACTGGTGGCGGGATGGTACGGGCATAACCTTCCAGAACCATAGTATGGCCTGGTGGAAAAACAACGGGTGTCTTGCTATCCAGTGCTACATCACCCATACTGGACTCTTGGGTCTGCTGGTGACGTAACCGAAGCAACTGGAGAACTGCCTTGTAGCCATACTTGGCTGGTCTAAAACTAGCACTTTCATCTTTCAGGTATAAGTCATATAATGATTCAAGAGTGTTCATCCCAATCAAAACTTGAGACTGGAATCCATCTCTAACATCTGGTACTACAAGTGCCAAAGTACAAACATCCAAATCTGAGCCAATAAACTCTTTAGGGAAAGTGACTAACATGTCTATGTAACCCAAGTATGGTACAGCTTGGCCTGCTGCTCCTTCTACTTGTAAGAGCTCATTTAATGGCTTCACAGGTTGACAAGAGAAATGCTGATTATAAAATGAAACTGGTACGGTAGTAACTTGTGATCCTGTATCTAATAAGCATTGAACTTGCTGACCAGCTATTGTTACTTGACCAGTACATTTTGAACCAATTAACCCAGGTGGTAATTGTGTAGTATGAGAAGTTGCATGAGACAGACTGGCACATCTCTCTGATTTATGCTTTGTGGGACTTTTTTGGTCCTCTGCAGTTCTCGTTCGCCCCTCAACGAGAACCTGACTTAGTTTAAAGAAGCATTACGAGGGTTCATTTTCTGCCATTTTTTCTGCTTTTCTATAAACTGCTTTTTCTTTGCGGCAACAACTGAGGGATTAGGATCATTGTCACRTTTTGGCTTTATATGCCCATCTTCCCCACAGTTATGACAGTAACCTGGCTTTGATGCAAAAGCTGGATTTTTGTGTGAAGGACGAGATGCTGAGCTACTAGATTGTGTAGGTTGGCTAAACTTGCCAACAAGTGGGCTTTGCTGARACAGACTGTTTCTGACCTGAATGAGCRGCTGTAAGAGCAGCTAACTGTTTCTGTACATCAGCTAACTGTTCAGCAAGCTGCTGTGTAATAGYAGTCAGATTATCATAAGCATTTTTTCATCTACTCCTGCAAAAGTATAATGTGCTTGCAGACTAGCTCGAGGTTTACTAGAACCAAGGTGTTGCTTCATACACTGGGCTTTAGCAGCTTCTCGGTCCTCTTCTGTTCTTAGTAGTAGCAATAATTCTGCAAAAGATGGTGGTTTAGACTTTCGCTGCTTCAGTTGGAGCWCAGAAATGAGTGAATTGTCCCAACAGCCACGACAGAATTGATTCAGCAATTGTTTTTTCAAAATCAGTAGCCAAAACTCCTCCCCTCCTCACAGCATGATTCAAAGTTACTTGCAGGCGTTGTAAATACACTGATGGTTTTTCACCAGCGTCCTGAATTGGTTCCATAAATTTTGCATACAGTTCATCACCGTCTTGGACTGTTCCATTGGCAGAATCAAGGATTTGGCGATAGCTTAAAGGGGATGTGTCTGGTCGAAGATGTTTCACCATGTCTGCWGCTGGAGACAAAAGACTGTCAAATATTTTTCTAGAGCGCTGTAGGTCTGACACAGCAGGATCTTTTAATAGGAGGTCAACACCAGAGCGCCAGGTTTCATAATCTAYTTCATTTTGTGGTCTTGGGGTTCGACCTGACAATGATCTCAGTCTGGATGAGGACATATGTATGGCACCATCATCACTTTTCATGATGTGTTCAACCACATATCGTTGCACCCCAGGTGGATTAATATCTGAAAGAGACATAGCTGGCAAGTGTTCCGAAGGTTGTGAGGTATGGTGAACTGTAGGGACCAGATGGAATGGTGGCAGCTCCTCTTCTGCTGTAGTTGGCAGCTTAGCTAATAATCTGGGAGCAGTTGCATCACCTTCAGCTTGAGAAGTCTTCCACTGTGTTGAGCCTGAACTGAGCTCACTAATGGACTGGCCCAGAACATCTGTGTAACTCTGTYCCGTAAGCTTAGCTAAGTTTTTCATCTCACTCAAATATATTTAAGTTTTAGGTTTAGTTTGTAAAACTGAACAAACAGTTGACAGTTCATTTATTTCATAAGTAGTTTTTTTTTTCAGTTTGGCAAACAAACGAGGAAGGTAAAATTTTACACAACCTGTCCAAAGCTTTCCCTGACTCAAATTCAAAAACTATGCAGTTATGAAAAATGCAATCAGAGTCAGTTATGACTTCAAATTTTGGCATTGAGCCATAGTGAGTCAAAAAGTCAGCTACTTCATTCTTTTTCTGTTTGTCGCATATTTTATGAACACTGCATTAGGTATTTTAATTTTATATTTCTCCAAAATGTCCATATTAACAAAAAAAAACTATTTCTTCAGCTCTGTACTAAACTCCTCCTGGCTAGCTCGCCATGTTTTATGTAGCATATACGTTAATTAAAAACCAATACACTGCAAACATAAGGTTTAAATAAAATCTAATAAAGGATTCAAATAGGCTAGTTGATCAGAAGAACAGTTACAACTCT
>NW_013953744.1:38779-40030 GCF_001266775.1 Austrofundulus limnaeus
CGCTGGAGGAACTATGTCTCTCGGCTGGCCTGGGAACGCCTTGGAGTTCCCCCGGAGGAGCTGGAATGGTGGCTGGGGAAAGGGTGGTCTGGGCCTCCCTTCTGAAGCTGCTGCCCCCGCGACCCGACTCCGGATAAGCGGAAGAAAATGGATGGATGGATGGATGGATGGATGGATGGATGGATGGATGGATGGATGGATTTCCCTGGCTCTGATGCTGCTGCCCCAACAGATGAAGGCAGATGACTCTCAACAACTGACTTATGGAAGGATCTCAGCTTCCTCAAGAAGTGCAGTCTGATCTGTCTTTTTTTTGTAGACTGCTTCACTGTTGAGTCTCCAGTCCAGTCTGTTGTCCAGATGAACACCGAGGTATTCATAGTCCTAATCCACCTCCACTTCTTCTCTCATGATGGAAACAGGGTTTGATCTAACCCTGTTTCTCTGTCCTCCAAACACAACGAGTTGTTTCTACCAAAGAGTTCTACTTTGGTTTCATCTGACCATATGACGTTCTCCCAGTACTCTTCTGGAACATCCAAATGTTCTCTAACAAACTTCAGACAGGTCCAGATATGTACTGTCTTCAGCAGGGGGACACATCTGTCACTGCAGGATCTGAGGCCCTGKTGGTGTAGTGTGTTACTGACAGTAGCCTTTGTTACATTAGTCCCAGCCTCCTGCAGGTCATTCACTAGGTCCCGTGTGGTTCTGGGATTTTTGCTCACAGTTCTTGTTATCATTTTGACCCCAGTAGGTGAGATCTTGTATGGAGCCCCTGATAGAGGGAGATTATTAGTGGTCTTGTAGGTCTTCCATTTTCTAATTATTGCTCCCACAGTTGATTTCTTCACACCAAGCTGCTTGCCTTACAGATTTAGTCTTCCCAGCCTGGTGCAGGTCTACAATTTTGTTTCTAGTGTCCTTACCCAGCTCTTTAGTCTTCACTATAGTGGAGATTGAAGTGTGACTGTTTGGCGCAGTGACCAGGTGTCTTTTATACTGATAACAAATTCAAACAGGTGCCATTACTACAGGTAATGAGTGGAGGACAGAGGAGCCCGTTAAAGAAGTTATACATCTGTGAGAGACAGAAATCTTGCTTGTTTGTTTTTGACCAAATACATATTTTCCAACATCACTTGCAAATAAATTCTTAAAAAAATCAGTGATTTTCTTTTTTTTTTCAAGGTCTTTTTATTAGTTTTTTAACAAACCACAAAAAAGAACAGACTTACAAAAACACAAAAC
>NW_013953744.1:45050-46399 GCF_001266775.1 Austrofundulus limnaeus
ATATTATATTATATTATAAATCAGTTTAAAGGTGTGGCAAGATGGCAACAGCGTGTTTCAGCAGTCGTGTACCCACCTTGTCAAATTTGTTGATTACTGCTGTATTGTTTTATTTATTGTGCCAGGATACCTGTGGACTGTTCGTCTATGACCAACAGGCACCTATTGATCTGAATCAATGTTTTGAGTTATCCCTAAGCAAAAACTTTGAGGATAAACATTCAGACTCCCCCCTCATCTGATCTGCGTGCCAGCTGACCTGTGGCTCTTACCTGTCAGTGGGCGAAAGAGGTGGGGCAGAATTTAATTTAATTTAATTTATTTATTTAGAAGGGCCAGTGCACATTAATCAGCATTTCTGTAAATGTGCCAGAGTTAGCCACAGGCTAATTTTCATCTGTTGTCCCTGGATTTGCTATAAACAAAATAGTCATACAAAAGAAGATAAAACAACAATAAAATGCAATTAATACAAATCACACACAAAATCACACAGACATTTTATACAAAGCATGAACATCATTAAAACTAATAAACCTTCATCTAGATGGCTAAAAAACAAGTGGTCACATGGTGGGAATAACAGAGGTGCCAACCTGGAGTCATCCCAAAATGATTGTCTCGGAGCATTTGCGTCACGCGGTGCGCGTTCGTTTTTGGCAGTTTGTGCACATAATAAAAATATATGGAATTTATATCTTTAAACTTCAAAGTATTCATACAAACCTACTTATTTCTAGATGGAGAGATTATAAGTAAAAAGTGATAAAACAGAGTTTATAAAATGGGTGCTTTATGAACATAACTTTGCTAAACAGTACATACATCTATCCTGTTATTGGGCCTCATTTATTCATTCACACTGAAGATGAATTTGTAGTCACAGGAAATTCTTGTCACAATATTTAAACTGAATAAGGAGGAAACTATATTTGTCTTTTAAAAATAATAYCAGATGAATAGTCTTTTCCATTACTGAGTCCGGCTCCTCTCGGCTCAGTTCGGGCTGGTTCGGAGTGGTAACGTCTTTTAAAAGCAGCTGCTGTATATATTGTCTGACTTTTATTTTGTGAAATAATGATACTATTGGCATTGCTGTTTGTTTTTCATTGAGCTAAATCCATAAAGAAAAAAATCAACATATTTACTCACACTCCTAAGCATAAAGTGCGCAGTAACTGTAATTTCTTTTGTTAGAAAATCATTTTGGTTTTGTTTTACTGCATTTATAAGCAACGGTTTGTGGTAGCAGGGTGTTTAGTCTGTAAATAATAATCATACCTTATGGACGGAGCCCCGAAGGCCACCAGAAACCGGGACCAACACCCCACCCCTCCAGAGCCACCCAG
>NW_013953744.1:47125-53498 GCF_001266775.1 Austrofundulus limnaeus
TATACTGATTAATGCTAAGATCATTTTAATTTTTCCAATTTAAGAGTATGGTTTTCTTTGCGGTGCGTAAGGCAGTGGAAATCATATGAGAAGTGTTTTTCTCTATAGTGACATCACCTAAGATAGCCAATAAGCAAACAAACAGAGAGGGTGGAATATAACAATTCAAACACTTCAACAAATCTTCACATACCCGGACCCAAAACCTCTGGACAGGCGGACAGAGCCAGAGTGCATGGATATAATTGTCTGGCACATTGCCTCTGCAATGGGAGCAGTTATTAGATGAAGTAAAACCCATCTTGAACATTCGCTGGCCTGAATAATGTGCTCTATAGAGGACTTTATATTGTATTAATTTTAGATTCGAATTTCTAGTTATTTTAAATGTTTCCAAGCATATTTTAGACCAGGTGTTATGGTCAAAGTTGACTGATAAGTCCATTTCCCATTTAGCAACAGGTATTGATATTGAGCCGTCTTTTCTAGATAGTTTATTGTAGATTTTAGATAGCAATTTGGGTGATTTTAGATTAAGAAATTCCAATATACTTGCTGGTGTGTCTAATAATATTTTATTAAGCTTAAATTTACATTTAATTATAGATTTAATTTGTTGATATTCTAAAAAATATTCCCTGTCTATGCCATATTGTATTATTAATTTATTAAATGGAATAAAGTCTTTGCCTTCAAATATACTGTATGTTCCAGATGTTTGATTCCTTTACTTCTCCAACCTGGAAAGTTTAACATATTGTTTTGTCGCAGGATGTCAGGATTGTTCCAGATGGGTGTTTGTCTACATGGGAGTAGTGAAGACTTTGTCATTTTCAGAAATTCCCACCATGCTGTCAGAGATGAGCTGATATTAATGCTTTTAAAGCAAGCATGTCATTTAATGTTTGCGCTTATAAATGGAAGATCCGAAATCCAAATAGAGACATGATTGTTTTTTGATTGTTGGAGACTTCAATAGATAGCTCCCATGTGACTTAACATTTGTGGGCGGGACTTACTCGTCGCCATCTTGCAAGGCAGTAGTCGCAATAGTCACGGCCTTGTTATTGTTGAGATCCCGCCTTTTTAGTCATACATTATTTTTTAAAGATTTTATTGCCTTTTTTCGCTCAAAATGGTTGTTTCATGTTGGGTGAATGGCTGTTCCAAGCGTGCAGACGGTTTGACTAAGCGCCGTTTTCACAGTTTACCCAAAATCTGAAAGCATGAAGAACCACAAACTGAGCTGAGCGCTGAACGGTGGCTATTCTGGCTTGGCAACATCCAACGCAAGGATCTGCTGTTGAATGCATCAAGAATCTGTTCGGACCACTTTTACTCCGGTAAAGAAAGACATGTATAACAGTCATTTTGTCGATTTGCATCTTCGTTAAACTGATGAGTGCTGAAACTGCTCTGTTTGTGATACGTCTCTGCTGTGGTTAGCTTAGCGACACTATGCTAAACATGTAAGCACTCGCTTTGTCTACATCTAGATCCTACAGACAGTATATTTTAATTGTTAGCATCAGTTGCATTGACAAGTTTCATAATCAGGTTAGAAATGTCCTAGTCTTTAATTTTGATGATGCATTATTTGAGCCATGATGGCTTAATCATAGCCACAAGTTGCAGCTAGGCACTTTTGTTATGAGGTCTAGCTGTGAGGCCCAAATGCCAGCAAACAAGCATTACCAGTGATAGAACCACAGAGTTACCAAAGCATACATACAATTCATTATGGTAAATATACAAAGTAACAAGAGGAACATGTACAAAGTAATCTTCAATGATAAAATAAACAAAATACATAATCAGTAAGTGTACTAAGTATAATCCCTACATAATTTAAACAGCATGATTGCTAGGTGCAAGTTTTATTAATTTGTTTTGTTTTTGGGGTTTCCCCAAACGTTTTTCTTTGATTCTTGTATGAAAATGATAATGGTTTACCATTAATAGTGCATTTAATTGGAAGTACTTCTCTTACACTCAAAGACAGCAATATAAAATCTGAATGCTAAGTTTGTACTCTAAAATTTTTCCAACATGACTGAATAATACTGTTAGCTTTCTACCTTTGTTTTTGTTGTACTGAATTTATTTTTGTGTCTTCAGGGAGGCCTGCTGACTTATACAACACGTCAAATCCAGATTGGGCTCCTACATTAAAGTTAACAGAGACGCTTACTAAGGGTGACTCAGCAAAGGAACTTCAACTATCGGAGTCAAAACTGAACAGGTCAGTTTAAAAACTAGCAAGCAAAGTAATAATTCCAAATTATTAAAATAAATCATAATTACTACAGTCATTTAGCACGATTTGATATTGAACATATATTTATTTGGATGCATAACAATGTTAATATCAATTTGTAGTTCATTTGGCTTTAGTTAGGCAGTTAGTTTTGGACTTTATGAAGTAAAAATGGCATCGCTTGATAACAAGGTTATTCTTTGTTGTTGTTTGCCTTATTTTATACAGGTTCAGATGAGTAAAGGCACGACTGAACTCCAAAGAGAAGCTCCAGTGTGCACGTGTTCTTCTAGACCTGGCTACAGGCTCTGCTCCAGAGGTTTTGGCTGCTCCAGTTGATACAAATGAAGAGGAGAATTCAGAATCTATTTGTGACATGCAGAATGAATATGAACATGACAATGCAAAACTTGCACCTGCTGCAATACAAGTTTGTGACATGTTGCTGCATCAACAACATGAACAAGCACGTGCTCCTGTTTCTGAAAGTCTGTTAAAATACCAAAGTTCTTTGCACATTTACTGTACTTGTTCTTTGCAATATTGGATGTATGTGAATCTGTTTAAATGTTCTTAGGTTTTTGAGAAATTCTTGTGATTAATAAACTGTACTCACCTGGTGTTCTTCGTTTTATCTCAATGTTCCGAGTACAAATTATTAGCGATTATTTAGATATGTGCATCACCGCTTGGTTTCATCATAATGAAAAATGTTTTTGGAAAAACGTGATGAAATAGCAAAATTTGCTTTGCGTCCAAATTAGTATTATCTGGTGTYTGATGACTGTAATTGTTAGCATCTCGACACGTATACTTTGAAAACAGGCCTCTTGTCAATATTATAGTCATACAACACATTTGGTAAAGGAACAGTATTTCCATTACTGAAATCAAGATGAAGATAATTATTTGAGTTAATATTTATTAAAACTGAAGGCAAAGACAATTTGTCACACACAGTTCAAAACTACATTTGAAGGTATCACATCAAGGTGCATTGCTGTGAAATATATACTTTACCAAGCTTTTATGAGAAACGTACAGTATTATGTCAAAATTGTTTTCAATTCCAATGCTCTTTTGCATTCACAGTAAAAAAACAGTTAAAAACTTCACAGTCATGTTGTCAGAACCAGAAAATATGCATACAGTTACGTAAAAACAAAATGCACTGATAATTTGTTAAATGCCTGCATTTTTGGTGTATTTTCGGATAATCACAGTCTTTCGTTGCAGGTGATGTACATTATGCCCATGCTCATGCGTGTAAAGGCTGCCTGTGATCTGGCAAAATAACTTGAATGAAGTTAAAATGAATTTTAATGAAACTTGCACAGAGATTTTAGACTCACTTGCCCCATTCAGGCTGAAACGGCCTAGGAAKATAGCACAACCCTGGTTAAACAAACATACACGTGAACTCAGACGGGAGTGCAGGTGTGCAGAGCATCAGTGGAGAAAATATCATCTTCAAGTTTCTTTACAAATACTCAAAGACAGACTTGCGAATTACCAGAGAGCCGTTAAAGCTGCAAAATGTAGTTTATTGTCAAACCTTGTTTCTTCAAATTGTCACAAACCCCGTGTGCTTTTTAATATAATGAAATCTTTCATATGTCCTTGTGACAGAAAAGCTGCTGTGCCTTCATCCAATATTTGTGAAGACCTTTTGACATTTTTKAGAAACAAAATTTCTGATCTTAGATTGTCTCCTTTGTCTACTCTGGATCCACTGACTCCATCAGTCTGTCAAGATGCCTTTGATTGTTTTGTGCCTGTGTCTCTTAGTGAATTGACTTAAATTGTTAAAAAGTTAAAGCCTTCTTCATGCCCTCTGGACACCATTCCTAGTRGTTTGTTTATAGATGTCMTTGACTGTATTGGTCCATGTATTGTTAAAATGGTGAATGTTTCTCTGATGTCTGGATGTTTCCCTACTGCTCTGAAACATGCTCTGGTCCATCCGCTCATTAAAAAGYGCAACCTTGATTCAAATGTGCTGTCTAACTTCAGACCTYTTTCTAAATTGCCATTTATGTCTAAAACTTTAGAGAAAGTTGCTTATGTCCAACTGCAGGTTTATCTTGACCTAAKTGAAATTGGTGAAAATTTTRAGTCTGGTTTTAAAATGCAGCACAGCACTGAAACTGCCCTTTTAAAAGTTTTTAATGACTTTCTTTTAACTGTTGATGTAGGAAAAACAGCAGCTCTTTAACTATTAGATCTGTCCACTACTTTTGATACTGTGGACCACAGCATCCTTTTGACCCGCCTGGAATCACTTGTTGGCATTCGAGGTACAGCACTAAATTGGTTTCGATCCTATCTTTCAAATAGGAGTTTCTCTGTAACTGTAGGACAGCATTCCTCTTCCGTGTCTCCTCTGAAATATGGTGTGCCTCAGTGGTCGATATTAGCACCTGTTCTTTTTACCTTGTATCTGCTGCCTTTGGGTTTAATTTTTAAAAAGCACAAAGTCTCCTTCCATTGCTATGCAGATGATACTCAAATCTATCTACCTGTAATTACAAGTGATGCCCAGTCTGCTATAAAAATGCTACAGAATTGTCTTAGGGATGTACAGGCATGTTTGAGAGCTAATTTTCTGAATCTAAATAAGGACAAAACTGATATTCTGGTGTTTGGTCAATGTAATCCCCTGCCTGGGCATGACAGCGTGATTGGACCTCTGTCCTCATTTTCCCGTCCYTTTGTGAAAAATCTGGGTGTGATGGTTGATCTTCTGTTTAAATTTGAAAAACATATTAGTACTGTTATCAAAGCCAGTTTCTTCCAGTTGAGGACACTTGCTAAGATAAAATCTTATCTTCCTTTGACTGACTGAGAGAGATATTCATGCATTTATCACTTCTTGTTTAGATTATTGTAATTCATTTTATTTAGGGCTGGACCAGAGTTCTCTACAGAGATTGCAGAGGGTGCAAAACACTGCAGCCCGTTTGTTGACGAAAGCAAGGAAGCGTGAATCTATTAGCCTCATTTTGCTCATCCTTCATTGGCTCCCTGTTGTCTTTCATGTAAAATTTAAGGTTTTATTGATAGTTTTTAAATGTTTAAACTCCATGGGCCCATCTTACTTAACTGAACTTGTGCAGCCCCACACCCCACCCAGAGCCCTGAGGTCAGCCGACCAGCTTTTGTTGGCCGTCCCTAAAGCCAGGTTAAAGACCAGAGGAAACAGCTTTCACTATGGCAGCACCCAAACTGTGGAACAGTCTCCCTTTGTCTGTTAGGCTCTCTCAGTCAGTGGGTCAGTTTCACTCCAGACTGAAGACGCATATGTTCTCCCTGGCCTTTAACACTGGTTAAAAGGAAAATTTGTACTTAATTTGATTTGAGTTTTTGGGAAATTGCTGCAACTTGTATTAAGTATGTTTTTGGTTTTTCTTGGCATCAGTATTTTTTCGTATCTAATGGCCTATTCTATTACTGTTTTTATTTTTTAACAAATTTCAATTTTATTGTAATTTTATGTGCGTGCATGCTGTTATTGTATGTATTGTTTTATCCTTAGTTAAATGTGATGTGATTGCTGTGAAGCACTTTGGTCAACTGAGGTTGTTGTAAATGTGCTATATAAATGAAACTTGACTTAACTTGACTAAAAAAATCCATGTTGTTAGCAAATTAATTGTTTAAATAGCTGTTGGCAGCAAGTTTGATATTACATTCTCATAAATACACATTCTCAAGTTAAAACAGAGAACTATTCTTTTAAAAGTTTCTATAACTAAAAGCATATAACACCATTAATACATACAACAGTACATAAATAATGCATACATTAATGTGTCAATTGTTTTCATTTAAATGTTTTCTGCAACACAAAAAGAAAGGAGGATGCCCTGTGAAAGAAAATAGGCTAAAATATGTTGTAAATTATACAATAAACATAGTACTGTGTCAGGTTTAAACACCGAACATTTGTAGAAACAACACGATCTACAAGGAAAGACACGACAGAGTCAATAAAGTTTTACTTGCAAGGAGAACATGCCAGAGACTGTTTCATTACACCTCTCTCACACGCTCTGAAATCAGTCTCTGCCGCCCGCCTGCTTTTATTAACTTTGGGAGTCCTGGTTACACACTGTT
>NW_013953744.1:56963-58890 GCF_001266775.1 Austrofundulus limnaeus
CTTTGTTAAATAAATATTGCCATAACAGTTGGCATTGTCACAGAGACCACTAGGAGATCGACGGACCAAGGCCACATTGCAGATGAATTGATATGAATGAGCAAGGACTGGACTGCTCAGGACCGTTTCTCCAGCTGGATAAAAAGAACCTTTTATGGTAAATTGTTTTAACAACAGAGATACGCTGGTGATGGATGATCTTGAATAAGCAAAGAACTCTGGAATTTTATTTTTGGCTGTTGAAGAACCTGAGAAGATTTTTGAAACATCGTCTGCTGAGAGTGAGTACAGAACAGCTTCAGGATACCTCCTTAATTTTCCAAAGAGGATTTCTGCCAGCTTCTCCAAAAGGTGACGGCGTTGGAGCACAAGATTCATTGTTTGGAAGAGATGAATGCTTTGGAGGACTCGACATGCATTCAAATGGGTGAGAAAGCAGAGATGAGAGATTGACTGGACAAGGAGATGGAAGCTGCTTCTGAGTGTAAAACTGTATGGAACTCTCTTTGTGACAAACAAAAAAATCTCTCAGGAAGGATTCAGCTCTTAGATTAAATTGATTGGCCAGAATTACAGAGAAATGTTTTTTTTTCTCTTCCAGCAAGGAGAAGAAAGGAACAGGCTGTAATCAAAATAATTGATAACAGCCAGAGAAATGAAGCAGTCTTTCTTCAAAACAGATTCACACCACTGGAAGAAACTGGTGAGTCTGAACAAAGTTCCCTATCTGATCTCAGTGAGGGATCTGAGACCAGATCCAGCCCAAAGGAAGTCCAAAGAGAGACTTTCAAAAATCAAGAAATGCTGATTATCACAGATAAAATGGTGAATGAGATCAGAGGCTTCTGGAACAAGAAAAAAGTCAAAGTTCTGAGTTTTGCTGATAAAAGTGTCTGACCTCGCAGAGAAGATTCTGCAAATAACAGCTGAGTATCCAACTGAGAATAAACTAATCATTCATACAGGAAGTGATGAAGTGATGAACCGACAGTCGGAAATCCTGAAGAAGGATTTTATTCTGCTGCTGAACGCAGTTTAAAAATCTCAACAAGGATGTGTTCCTCAGTGGGCCCATTCCTACAGCCAGAGGAAGAGCTGAGAGGTTCAATAGACTGTTGGCTCTTAATGGCTTTTTGGAAAAGTCCTATGTTGACCACTCTGTGAGTTTTGTGGATAARTTTGATCTCTTCTGGGAAAGAAAACATCTCTTCAAGTCTAATGGGCTGTCTCTGACTCAAACTGGAGCACAACATCTGGCTTCAAACATGAAGTATTTCCTGAACCAAGTTCTGGCTGGAAACAAACAACAGGAAAAACCACAACAGCTGACGTCTGAAGGACAGTTGGAGAAAACTGAGATATCAGTGAAACACAGCGTGCCAGTTACTGATAAGAAGACTACTTCAGAATCAGAACTAGAAAGAGAGAAGTTACTTCAAGCTGCAAAACCAGTATCACAAACAGAGGATCTCTTGGACTCTGAGACCCCAACAGCACAGCAAGTGGACTGCCCCCTCCTGGATTTTACTAACTACATGAAAGAGCCTGGCGCGATTAAGATCAAACACCATGTCCAAATCCATGTAAACCTCCATTTCCAGCCCCTCTCACTAAACCAAGATCTACAAAAAGTCACAAAGCGCCACCACCACCTCTGACTCTTCCACACATTAAAACAGACAATCCTGTTTGTGTTCAAGATGATCCAAAGACTTTTGTGTGATAACTATGTTTTGGGGTTAGTAATTACTGTGGGAGGAACAAAATTTGAATTACTGTGGTTGGTATTTCAGAAAAATACATATATTTAGGTTTGTGTTGACTTATTTTTTATAAATACATGAAAGAGTTTATTGGTTTTATTGATCATTTAATTGGTGATTTAATGATCAGATGGGGGAGATGTAATGGAACTATTAATTTTAGG
>NW_013953744.1:59890-61432 GCF_001266775.1 Austrofundulus limnaeus
ATATATATATATATGAGGCCTCTCGAGTGAGTGAACAGTAGTATGGATAGACAGTGACAGAGAGAAGCAGAGGCACAGAGAAAGGCCAGGTTGTTCTCTATGTTTCCTGTTGTAATAAAACTCAGCTGATCATCTCAAGGAGTACCTTCATTCTTGGACCACGTATTTCTGTCTTTGTTAAATAAATATTGCCATAACATATTATATATTCTATTATATAATGGATATTCTGTATATACATATTTTTTGGGATAAATATAATTCTTATATCAAAACAAACACACATGCACACACACAGAACCGAAAAGTTTGCACTTTTTATTATCTGTTTATATATATTGACATGTGGTATAATAATAAGTTGAGGGAACAAAATTAAACAAAACCAAATAAATGAAGTAGAAGTAAAGGATAAAGAAAAGTAAAATTATTAGACTTATCAAATARTCATTGAAATGAACTGCTACTTTACCTTGTGGCACAATAATCACCAGCAAATGATAAATGGTTCTTTTCTATCAAGTCATACTTCAGTTTCAGCTCCTGAGAGAAGATGCCAGGCAGGTGATTAGTCACATCCATACTGTATGTGATCTTCAGAAGCTTAGGATCACCCAAGGATATCTGTGTCTGTATTAGAGTTGGCTCTGTCTCTCTGCTGTTGGTTCAAGCAGTGAACTGGGTGTCCTGGTGTTGAGCTGGGTCGGTGCTCGGGTGGACGACTTGAGTTCAGGACAGCACCTGGCTCTGTGAGACCTGAGAAGTGTAGGGGTCACCTCGAGTGAAGAAACAGGAATTACTGCCTCAAAGCAGGTCTCGCACAGGCCTGAGAACTGGCAGGAACGCTGAACTATTATTTTAGGCCATGATGGGTCATTTCATGATTCATTTACTGTTTAACTAAGAATGTTTACGCATCTGTTAATCATAATAATGACATGTCACAAAGAATATAGAATCACTTCTATTCTTTTATCGTGCCTGAAAGAGAGTAATGAATCACAGAAAATCATCACCATGTTTTTCATTGTGTTTTTATAAATCACTGTTTTTATTTTACTGAAACATCAGTAATATAATTTCGAGTTTTCTTAAGAAAATCTTACATTTATCTGACACAAGTTCAGACTGATTATTTCAACAGAGTGTTAATTAATCATGATAAATGTCACAGTGGTTTCTTTTACAGCCCAGCAAAAAGAAGCAGAGCAACGGCCTTCACGGCTTCACTGGCAACACTCTTATCTTCTTTTCCTTTCCTTATCTAAGTCAACTCTGACTTACTAACAGACGGACGCCTTGAGACACAGGCAGAGTTTTCATCCTGACGCCAACGCAGCAGGACGAAGCTGGTTCTCTCCGGAGGACAGCTGGGCCGCAGGTTTGACTCAAATGCCAATTGGAGTCGACCTGAAGCCCAGGGCAGAGGCAAGCCACCTTCATGTCCACCTAAGAGACACACGTCTCTTTAAAGTGTTTTTTCAACTCCCTGGGGGAGACTTTTATTTTGAAAGACGACCGAAACCACAGCTGGAATCTCTC
>NW_013953744.1:62413-64330 GCF_001266775.1 Austrofundulus limnaeus
TGTGGGCGTGTAGAGGGTAGAACCTGAGGCGGGACCTCCTGCGCAAACTCTGACGTGCGGCTGTGACCTAAAAAGTAAACATGCGCAGAAACGTGCATAGGCACGGTTTTATAAATCTGGATTTTTTTTTTTGGCGTACGCCATTTCTGCCTTTTGGCCGTACGTTCACTTTTAGTATGGTTTCCACGCAATCCTTTATAAATCTGAGCCCAGAAGACTGGCTCTCCATGACCTTAACGTGTTTCTTTTTGAGCCACTCCTTTGTTGCTTTGGCTGTATGTTTTAGGTCATTGGGTCTTATGCAAGAACATTTTTTTTATTCTCATCCTAAATTTCTCTCTTTTGTTCGTACAAAGGGTTCGTACGAACATGCCACGTCAGATTCAATAAACTCTTCTACCTTCAGAAAAAGTGTGTAAACGAGCTGCGTAAACTGATGAATGTGCATCAGGTGCTCGTGCACGAGGAGAGATTAACATAATTATCACCCCAAAAACACCAAATAAGGCTAGGTTTCCTGCCCCACATACCTGGAAGTATTCATTAATAAATGACATCGCAAAGTAAAAAGAAGAACTTTAGGAGTTTGGAGATTGAAGTTCTGCTCTCAGAYATCCAGAAAAGAAAACCTGTCATTTTAGCAGCGTCAGCTGTGGAATTAAAGGAGCTGCTAAAGCCAAGGAATGAAATAAGACTGCTGTTAATATTGTTTCTCGTTTACAGTCACAGAAATAAAAATCTAAATCATATTCATTTGTCTCTAGTCCTGCTCCAGTTTTCCTTTAGGCAAATATTTTTATTTAAGTGTAAACAACTGTGCTACATAATTTTCATTTATTCAGAAAAAGAGTAGTTGTGCACCGCTGTCTGGATAACAGCAGACTGACTGCACGTAAAATTTACGACAGGTCTGGACCACTGAATTTTGTTCGTATCTGAAGAAAATCTTAGAATACGAGAAAGTTGGTGAATGTTCCACAAGTTCTCCTAAATCACTCGTACACACAACTTAAGAACAAATCTGTTCATACGAACGGTTCTTGCATGAGGCCCATTGTTGTGCTGGAAGACCCAAACATGACATATCCTGAAGGAGTGATGAAGTTTATTCAGGATTTTACGGTACATGGCTCAATCTATTCTTCCATTTATGTGGTGAAGTAGTCCTGTGCCCTTAGCAGAGTAATTCCAGAAAAAAACTTAATGTTTCCACCTCCATGCTTGATAGTGGGGATGGTGTTCTTTGAGGCACAGTCAGCATTTCTCTTTCTCCAAACACAGCGAGTTGAGTTAATGTCAAAGAGCTCAAATTTTGTCTCCTCTGACCACAGCACCTTCTCCCAATCACTCTCAGAATCATCCAGGTGTTCATGTTGAACTTCAGACGGGCCTGAACATGTGCCTTCTTGAGCAGGGGGGAGCTTGTGGGCACTGAAGGATTTCAATCCATTACAGTCTCATGTGTTACCAATGGTTTTTCCTGGTGACTGTGGTCTCAGCTACGTTGAGATCATTAACAAGTTCCCCCGTGTAGTTCTAGACTGATCTTACCTTCTTCATGATCAAGGATATCCCACAAGGTTAGGTTTTGCAAAAAGGACTGAACTGTAATGCAGGTAGTGAGTTGATCAGGAGCGTCTAACTGGTCTGTAGGAGCTAGAACTCTTAATGGTTTGTAGGGTATAAACTATTTATTTCTCTCTGCAAAATGCAAATAAAATTATATATTTTACACAATACAATTCAATTCAATCCAGTTTATTCATATAACGCCAAGTCACAACATGTGTTGTCTCAGGGCACTGTACATGAAAAAAAGAAAAGAAGAAGCAAGCAGATTGTGTTGAATCACTTCATCACATTTTCCCATCCTGAGCAAACGATGGAGAGGAAAAACTCCCAGCTAATCAGGAAGAA
>NW_013953744.1:68965-71884 GCF_001266775.1 Austrofundulus limnaeus
AACTGAAATAAAAAGGTACTTTTTGTTCCAGTCTTCAGGCAGCTGCCTCAAAGGCTCGATCACCTTTACTCTTCAGCCTTATTTTTGGAGACTTTTAGCAGAACTTGGTTTGCCGACCTAAGCGTCATGGCTGGACTATTAAAGTGTAGCAAGTCAATGAGATATTGAGGTCCCATCCAGGTGTTATGAGGTTCATAAACAAACGACAAATGGTTATATGAAAATAAGCATGGATCATTCACATTAGGATTATGGGAGTGAGAAAGCCTTTGACCTTAGCGATGAGTTTAAGCTGGTAAGATGAAATTTTGACAATGTTTACTGTTTAGCAAATTCAAAAGTATTTTAAATGTCACAGATTATTTTTTACCATTGAGTAGTTTTTAGAGATGAGAAAAATGGGCCTAGAAAATCAGAAATAGTGTGATTACTGAACAAAGTAATATTGGCACTGCTGAAATTGAGCTTTAAAACATTATTGGTCATCCATTATTTACCAACAAGCAACTGAGTAAAGACTGAGAACAACCCTTGCTGTATGGTTACAGGCACAGGCAGACATCAATAACACAGCAGTGAAAAGATATGTTGTTTTTATTAACCCGACACAATAAATATTATAAAGTGTGAAGGGTCCAAGATGAAACCTTGAGGGACACAAGAGATAAGGAGAATTACCCTAACTGAACTGAGACACTCTGACCCGTTAAGTAAGAAGTAAACCATGACAGGGTGTCTCTGAACTCATCATGTAAACATGTAATTTAGTGAGTTGGTGAAAACTGCCTTTTTTATGACTGTCAACTTAAAACAGGATTGGAGGAAGATTTTTAAGCATGTGGGTGGTTATTTATTTATTTCTAAACAAAAATGTTATTTTAGTAAAAAATAATAAAAGTGGACACTAATAAAACCATTGCAGCAACACAAATGTGACTAAAAGATGTCACTAGTATGTGATAAATATGATTCACAGAGATTTCAGGGGCGGTTCTAGGATCTGATATTTAAGAGTGCTTAGCCCCAGCAGGGCTTTGTTAATGCAATGTTCTAAATCTCACTGCTAATTTACATATATTCAGATATGAAATTAAATATTTTTGACCAACTAAAACAGTTAACAATTATATATTAAATTTAAAACCGAATGTCAGAAGCCTACATCAAACCTGCCAACAACTGCTAACATCAATGAGACGCATTAATGTTAACAAACAAGCTGTGGAGTGAACCAATCCTAGGGGGGTCCAGGGGCATACCCCCCAGAAGATTGTTTAAAAACCTAATCAAAACTACGTATTTTCCAATCATATGAAGAGCATTTACTAAATTGATTGGATTAATAAAACAATCTAAAACCAGTTTATTCTGAAATTAAAATGGTGAAAGCTAGTCTTTAACCTGAGCTTTACATTCAAAAATTGAAGTATCTTTATTTTTTACCTGAACYTTACATGGTCAGAGTTTTGCTGTTTCAGTTCATTATTCATGAAGTGAGCCTATTATACTTACAGTACAAATCATCTTTCTATTGACAGGTAAAGAAACAGCCCAATTTAATATACAAATAATTAAAGTGGGTATAAAGTACTAACTAACTTTGTCCTTTCTAGCCACAGTCTAACAAACATAGTGTGGCCTAACTTTTAGGAAAAAAATAAATTTAAATGAAATTGTAATAGTAATCACTCAGCTCAGCTATACCCATCATGTTTATTAGTAGCTTGAAATTTACTGTATATTAAAAGTCCCACAGTGAGCTAGGTCTACTGTAATGTTAACCAGGTGTAGCTACAGTCCAGCTAGTAGGTGTACTGTAATGTGAACCTGATGTTAGGGCTGGGTATTAAAAACCTCACAATTTTTTTCAATTCCAATTCTTTGGATCACAATTCAATTTCAATTTGATTCAATATTTCTTTAAATGATTTGATATCAATTTCCTAATAATTACACAAATAATTCATTAGAGCCCCTGTGGATCATTTTTAAATATTTACTTTCTTTCTATGTAAAAAAAGGTATAAAATTTCTGAGAAATCAAATATCTGCAAATTAAGGTGAAAATTAAAACGTTTTTAGTTACTCTGATATGTGTAGCGGACAAGGCAAGAAATACTGAATTAAGACTTGAATGTTAATCAAAGCCATATAAATACTCTGCAGCTAAGCTAAAAGCATCAGCCATTTACTCAGTCATGGATCACCCCCAYGCAGGAAGTTTCAGCTGCTTATAAGCATGGTATTCCGGTTCTGGCCCAGTGGCGCAGCCAGACATTTTTCTCAGGMGTGGCCAGACTGGGACCACTGCTCACACAGGGGTGGCCAGGAAAATTGCATCATTTTTCACTCAAAAATTTCTGCAGATCTTTGTGRCTTGGTCATTTCCTTATGTCCTTATACAGGCWGTGACTACCTTATAAGCATGTGTGTCAGAACCATTTTAAAAGTTSGGGGACARASCTTTGGGGGGTCTGGGGGTCCTCCCCCAGAAAATTTTGAACAAAATAGATGCAATTTCCTGTGTTCTGGTGTATTTTACCAGGTTGTTAAACATATTTTTACCTTCATAAATAAACACTTGATTTAATCATTACTTCAGAGACTGATTCTTCATTAATCTAGTTCCATCATCCTGTTTTAAACTCACTGATACAGCTGAGATACAGTTAATTAATGTGACACAATTTATCATATCCAATGACTTTAGGGGTTCTTTTTACTTTTATATTGTTTAGAATTTTTTCATTTTTAGTTGTAACACATGTCATTGTGCCAAATAATGATGACCCACAACTGCACATTTAAATCTAACATTAATAATTTTACCCAATGAATGCAATATTGATAACCACCAACAGTGAATTTAGAGAGGTGTTTCACTTTTTCTGATTTAGTGATAGGCCCATATATATATAC
>NW_013953744.1:72884-80496 GCF_001266775.1 Austrofundulus limnaeus
TTTTAATCAATATTCTTAATCTGTATAATCAAATGTGGCTTTTCTTGCAAATTCCTATTAAACTGCTAACAGCATCATAAAGACAATTTCATGAGTGTACTTTGATTTTTAAAGTTTTTCTCTGATTACTACATGAGAGTGTTGTTACTTCAAAGCAACAAGGTATTAAGATATTAATGAGTATGTGTGCTTTGGAGCTAAGTGGTAATGAAATGAGGTCATAAAATAATAATAAGTTCATTTTAATGGTTATTAGCCTGGGGAGATAGGATAACTCCCCTTAACAGTTCCCTTGAGACCTGCTGTACAGGTCACGAAACATTATTTCGGTCACAGTAAGAAGTGCACACCCTAAAAGAGAGCGGCTACCAGGAACAGTGGTGACCAGCAGCTGGAGGCATCCTGAGCTACTATGTTGATCCAGAGGCCGGGGTTCACGAAGGGAGCGACCACTGGAAGGAAGGCAGCTAGAGACCGAGCTAAAGGCTCCCGCCCCTGTCTCCCGCCCCTGTCTCCCGGAGGAGACAGGCCGGACACGGCCACATGGGTCACCCCCCCTCCGGTGGCTATAAGTCCAGTCCAATGCCTCCAAACCAAGAAGGAGACATTGCCTCCTCCCCAAGACCCATCGGTGTCCTATGGGTAAACTGGGGGAGGAGCCACACAGGAAAACATGGCACCCAATGTGGGGCATGGCCTAAACTAGGACGGCCCCCTGAGAGAAGGGTTGGACCACAGGATTGGCCCAGCTTGTCTACAAGAGCAGAAAATGAGAATTGACTGCTCAGTGTGCTAAAAGAGAACCAACAGCACACATCCTTCACAGCAAGCACTCGAGGAGTGGGAGAAGGAGACGACCCTGCAGCAGAAGCTGCTGGAATGAACACAGCAACTGCAGGGTAAGTAGCTGCAATGGTCGAGACTTCATCCCGGTCCTGTAACGCGTGCAGGAGGCTTTGAGGATCGACAACTCTAATCAAGACAAAGAAGCACAATGGCTGCTAAAGCCATGRTAAAGGAGGAGAAAGCGGGGACCTCACAAGAAGTGACCCCCGACCTAGGGATCAGACAAGCCCCGCCATGCATAGGTATGCTTTATGGCAGGGGAACTAAGGAATGGCACCCCACCGCTACGGCGCTCTTCATGTCACATTCCACAAAAACAGACCCAGTGCAAGCCCTGGCTGAACTGGAAGACNGATGAAGGAAAAGTGAACAGGAGTGAATAAGGACATTTGATCAAAACATTTATAGACCTAACAGTATTTAAATGCAGGATCCTGTGGAAATTACTAATAAAAATAAAACTAAATTAATAAAACAATTCGAGGGTCATCTTTCAAGTTAAAAGACATGTCTAGCAAAATTAAAAATATTGTATATGTTTAGCAGTTGAGAATGGACTATAAGAATACTAAATAATTACAATTGGGTTTTATTCAGTCTGTATTTGGGAACACTGCACTGAGGGAGTTAATATCCCACCCATCATAGATCAATTATGTTCAAATGTTCCAAATTGAAAGCTGATATCTGCAGATGCAATATGGTTTCTATGACTAATAAATATACACATATTTCTTTACAATATAGCATGTCTTTGAAGTAAAACAGTTTGATGATGAACGTTTTGCAATTCTTATCTCTAACTCTGAATGATTGTTTTTTCAGTGACACCACTACAGAGATGATGCCTTGGAGTGAACAACTGAACATATTTAACTTATTTTCTCTTACAGCTGGAAAAGAAGTTCAATGCTTGATACAATGTTGGATTGAATTGATACTGATGAACACTGTTCTAACAAATGAAACCTGTCTTTGTGCATGCGTTTATAAAGGGTGAGTTAGGATTTAGGTTTCCATGCTGTGCTCCGAGTATGTTTCAGATCTGGGCCTGTCAAGGGACATCTGGATTCAGCACCACTGTGGAGCACAGATGTGAGAAAAGTGAATTGAAGGGACCAATTGTGTATCAAGATGTTTCGTAGGAAGTGGCATGAACCAAGACGACTGGGTCCTTTCACCATTGTTTGAGCCACATCAGCAGCAATTGCGATGGAAAAGAGTTCCACTTGTTACCACCTCAGCCACTGCACGAAAGTTCTAGAAAAAAAACAAGGGGCACTGGATGATAAAGAGGAGGTGAAGATACCATCCATGCATGACTAAGCACATGTCAACCAGTTTTTCACCAGAGCATTCATCAAAGCAGCAGCCGATAACAGGAATAAGTCGCCATGCCCAAGTTGAGTATGTTACAGAAAAAGAAACACCCCAACACCAGCTGGCCTCTTTGCCAGCATTCATAAAAACACTTGCATGCTTAAAAATATTAGAACACACTAAATGTGAAGCAAAATGACTTAAATTGAGAAAAACAAGAGACCCAGACCTTAAAATAGAAACCAAAACTAAAACTCCTGAAATAATTCTAGCTACACTAGCCAGAACAATACCCAAAGTAGTAACACTTAAGCTAAACATTTTGTTAACCACTGTTGAGTTAAAAACTACTACAGAGTAAAATAATTTACTGACCACGGTTAAACCAACAACATATTGTACACCATTAACAACTCCATTTGTAAACTTAGTTGATGTCGAAACTACTGTTGAACCAACCATTCTAACAGAAGTATTAATTATCACTGTAAAACCTAAAGTAGGCAGTTCAACACCAAAAGCCTTGGTAACAATTACAGTGACAGTCAAACCAACCCATACAACTCCTTCCAATAAAGTTAAACTTGAAACAACTAAACCAACAGTGAGCAAGTCCATTAACAGAAAAACCTTAACTATTAAAGTAACTAATAAAGGTGAAACTACAGGTGCTACAACTCCTAGGTCAGTTACTAGAAGAACACCACAAAAGGTCGAACCAACAAATCTAATTTCAGAAACTTTGACTATCATAAGTAACACCAATTATGACATCTCTGACCCTCGTCAGGGAGGACTGGACTTGATTAAAGGAACCAATCATCAAAAATAATGTCAAATCTGTTTTAAACCATTTTGACCTAGAGTTGAAATAAATCAAGATGTTGTCTCTCCTAAATCGGGAAGAACAAGACCTATAAAAGGAGATGAACTTTGGGAATTAGCTAATCAAAATACATGATATTTGTGGACACTTTATACATCAAAGCAGATGACGTCAAATGAATGCATATTATGCACCAAAGTGCCTGGTTCATTGCCAATAGTGATTCCAGAAAAGTATAATTTACAAGAATGTGCCAAAGTGCAAAGAGAAAAATGGAAAGAAAATAAACATGGAACTAATACTCAATCAAACATACCATTGTTTTTCAAACTTCCAATGTGTGGAATGTCGAGGAACCTGGCTACACCAGCCATCCCAAGAGTTGGAATCAGGCCAGCAGAGACTCCTTTCGACTCTCAACAGAGAGGAGGACGGGACGGGAAGAAGAGCCACAAAAGGGACTGAGATGCAGGCCAGAGGGAGAGGAAGATCAAGAAGAAAAAGGAGTGATAATTATTAAATTTAATCAATTTTAATGCTGGCAAATAAATAACATGAGAAATAATTATATGCTTAATTGCAAAGTATGATTTAATTGATGTACTGTAATAATCATGTTTTTAATTGTAAGACGGTGATTTAGGAAGAAGTGATATTGTGTGAAGGAAGGGTGTGTGTGTGCTATTTTGAACAGTAGAAAAGACAGACAGTACTTCTGCAAAACAGAAATAGCAGAAGTGGGTTTTTTCTGGAATGTCCCAGAGGCCCAGTAGTGAAAAACAAGGTGGTTTTGAGACACCACAACAAGTCCATAACAGTTCTATTACCAGAAACAGTAAGATTACTTCATTCTGAGAAGTACCGAAAAGTCCGTGATGGAAATTCCCAACCTTACCACAGAAGGTAAGGAGGGGGGTGAGCAGACCCAAAAAGAGTATAAAAGAGGAACGGTTTCAGCAGTCTTGGTCTTCTGGCCCTGACTGGAGAAGAGGCAGAAAAGAAGGCGAGGACAGCCTAAGAAGAGGAGCAAGCAGATCCGAAGGACATCTCATCTGGGACACACTGGCACACTTCTCTCCAGCGATCTACGGACCAAAGACCAGATCAACCCAGCCCAGCTCTAAGAAGTCCTTTTTAGGCAACAATCAGATGCTTCTCATGGAGGTAATGCTAATACTGCTCCAACCTGTCCTGCCGTCCCCAAATTAACAGAAAATGCCACACCACCTAGTCATAAAGTTAGGTCAGCGCATTAGAGCTTTTTATTTTTGTCACCATCAATTATTATTCAATATTCTTAATTTGTATAATCAAATGTGGCTTTTCTTGCAAATTCCTATTAAACTGCTTACAGCATCATAAAGACAATTTCATGACTGGACATTGATTTTTAAAGTTTTTCTCTCATTACATGAGAGTGTTGTTACTTCAAAGCAACAAGGTGTTAACATATTAATGAGTATGTGTGCTTTGGAGCCAAGAGGTAATGAAATGAGGTCATAAAATAATAAGTTCATTTTTAATGATTATTAGCCTAGGGAGATAGGATAACTCCCCTTAACAGTTCCCTTGAGACCTGCTGTACAGGTCACTAAACATCATCTCGGTCACAGTAAGAAGTGCGCATCCTAAGAGGGAGCAGCTGCCAGGAGCAGTGGTGACCGGCAGCTGGAGGCGTCCTGAGCTACTATGCTGATTCAGAGGCCGGGGTTCACGAAGGGAGCGACCACTAGAAGGAAGGCAGCTAGAGACCGAGCTGAAGGCTCCTGCCCCTGTCTCCGGGAGGAGACAGGCCGGACATGGCCACAAGGGCCACACGGGCCACCCCCCCTGTGGCTATAAGTCCGGTCCATCGCCTCCAAACCAAGAGGGAGACATTGTCTCCTCTCCAAGACCCATCGGTGTCCTTGTGGGTAAACTGGGGGAGGAGCGACACAGGAAAACAGGAGTAAAATGTAGGCTTCTATTTGGAGCACAGAAAATTCACAATTACAATATTTGGACATGTACCTTGGATATAAGATCCAAGAAAAATGTGCTGAGTTCTCAATCAAAACTGAACAAAACGGACCACCAACAAGATATAAAATAGATTATGATGCAGAATATGAATGTTTCCCAAGTGGAGGGTTCACAGATAAACAGAGGATTCTATTTAGGAAATACAACAGTTAAATGAAACGTAACATGGGTACTTTCATGGTTTCCACATGCAAATATGACACCAATCTTTGTGAACACACCTGTTTGGTATGAGAACCCAAAACCTTTAAGTCAATCATGTGAAAACATAACAATGACAATTCCAACAATTTATTTTATTTTTAATTTTTTCAGTGAACAAACCTTTTCTATTGCAGATATTAACTGGATGTGTGAGATGGTGTTCTGAGGAATGTACTGCCAACAAGATAGATTGGATTGTGTGCTAATGGTCAGAATAAAGATGTCTGTAACAATGTTGCATTATCGGGTGAATGAGTAGATTAAACTGGATGTGAATGTTGACAAAAACAGAATGACCTTGCAGAACTGACAATTATTATAGTGGTTAGCCAGTCAAGGCGGAGTTTGTGAGATGTTTAAAGACCAATGTTGTACATATCTGCCTCGGAATACAATGCCAGGAGGAATGTTTTCCGAAGCCATGGAGAAAATTAGACCATTAAAAGTAGAACTTAATGAGAATGCTGGTAAAGATGACTGGTCGTGGAGTGGGTTTGATCTAAATTTAGGACAAGGAATAGCTATGATAGTGAAAATAGGGATTAGCACAATATTAGTACCAATTATAATCTCCTTTCTGGCATGTTGCATCCTGCCGGCTGCGAAGCGTTGGTGGACTCGCAAGGTGATGGCTCAAATGGACCTGGCTGCAGCAAATCAATTTGTCCAGCTTCAGATGGCCACAGAAGATGTCTCCCCGCCTCCCACAGAACTGACTGGTAAAAACTAAGGCTAAAGGAGGCTGAGGGGACTTACTGGCCACTGGAGAGCTGGTAACAAAGTGAAAAGGCTGATGTACGCTTCCAAGGAAAGCCCTCCTCCAGAGTGTTGTTCTGCCCCCAACGAACACTTTTACTTTGTTTTTGCAACTTAAAGAAGAACTGAACTGAACAGAACTAAACTTGTTTTAATGCAGCACATCCTTTTATTCCTATCACTTTCTTATTTTTGAGTATGTTGGTTTATGCAGGCATCATCATGGACTTTTGATGCAGAACTTTTATATTAATCAACGGCCGAAACAGTTAATCCACAGTTTTAAGTATTAACACCATGGTGCATTTATCTGTGTTTATTGTTTGGTCATTTATTCTGGTATGATTGTGTTTGTGTGTCATTTATCCTTTATTAGTGTATCCTCATTAATGTTTTCCTTACAGGTTTTATCATTTATCATGTTATCATTTTATCATTTCAGCATTTAATTGTCATTAATGTCAATTATCATTTTGCCATTTATGTTTACCATTTCAGTAGAATGTCATGACTTGTCATTTATGCTAAGGCTAAGTTTGCTAAATGTGTTATCTATCATGTATTCATTTAGTGACACAAAGGTTGGAAATTACCATAAGTCTTATACGGCAGGTAGRGAGGTAAGAATTAGCTGCAAGYRRYSAAYAGGTCTCTAGCCATGGGTGGGTGCTGCCACTCCTGGCCCAAAGGTGGGAGCCCCTTGTGAGGGAGGGGGTCCCGTGGAGAGATTTTACCATGCTGGCCAGCCCGCGTTTTTCAGCTCCATTGGGAGTGTCAGCAACTGCCTGCATGGATYAAACTTAGGTAAGATAAGTCCAGGATACATTTGAGCTTTAAACACAGTATTTAGCTTCCGCATTGTACTTAGCAGAGTAGTTTATTTTTATTAACGTGTTATGCCATATATTAAAGGTATTATGATAGGCTTTATTACCTTCACTATTATTATGTATGTAGCACTATGAAATAAAAATGGTTAGCTTTAGTTTGAGTTAAACTCAAAAAGGGAGGATTGTTGAGGATGGTAGCAGTACTTGTTAGGAGCCGGGACAAAAGGTCAGAATAAGGGTCGTATAAACATTTGGTAAGAACATTCTGTAAAAGGTGAGATCATCGAACAGTCTACAAATAGATTTAATACGTGTGTATTGGGTGGTCTTAAATTTCCAGCCCAATTCTTGGAAGTGACCACCCTTCCMGGTTACGTAGAATTTGTGTTATGAAAACAGTTTGGGTATAAAAGGGTCTGGTTTCTAAATACGTCAGTTCAGTTGGGATGATTCTGTCGGTTGTATTGATTTGCTGAACTCAATAAAACTTCCTCATCAGCTGGCCAAAAGTGACATCTCCTCATCTTTATTTCTTCTTGATAACAGAGAACAATCTGCCCCTTCAGCAGTAATACTCGCTTTTACTTAACCTGGTTAACGTTTTACACACAAGTATTTTTGGCTGGCTTAAAACATGCAGTAAAGGTACTGTAGTGTTTGATAATAACTGTTATTTACTACAGCCAGTAAATGCATCGTTTTACTTGCCGTCACCTTACTGGTCAGTCAAGGGCAAAATCAAGTTTAACACTAGGACTACCAGGATCTTGAAAAATACCTATCTCTACCAAAGAGGGGCCAACTGGGT
>NW_013953744.1:81394-85720 GCF_001266775.1 Austrofundulus limnaeus
TATATTTGAACAGCTCCCAAAACATGCATGTTTTTTTTTAGTAACTCCTCTAGCTGGCAAACAAGATTCTCCCAGGTTCATGAGCCTGGCCCAGCTTGAGCATCCCCCAGCTGAGAGGGGAGAGGAATCACTTTTTAAATTAGAAAGTATTTAATTACCTCCGGGCCCTCGACTCCTTTTTCCCTCCCAGCCGAGGACATCATCAGCAGGCCAGTTTCTCAACACACGTTGGGCGTCAATTTGTAGTGGCAGAAAGGTCCACTTATCAAGATAAATAATAAAGAGGAGACATCGATTCTTGGCCAGCCAGAGGGAGTTTAATTGAGTTCAGTCAGTAACAAGCTTCAACCGACAGATCAGACCTTCCAAACTGAACTGACGCAGTTAGAAAACCATAACCTTTTATACCAAGTTGTTTCTGCCAGAAAAAGGGTGGGCTATTTCCCAGAATGGGCTTGAAATTCAACACTACKCCATATACACTCATGAAGTGTTTTTGTGGACCACTGATGATGTAATCTTTTCCAGGATATTATACAAGATGTTTTCGTGACCTCCTTATTCTGGACTCAAAGTTACTGCTAAAGCCTCGACACTATTACGAGGACGTATGCTAATTGCGTCCCTTCAGGCCTGCATCATTTGCAAAGCTAGCAGACAGTTTTGCTTAGTCAAGAGACTGAGTAGTGTGGTTGATAAATTCATTCTGTTACTTTCAACCTATTTTGCTTATTTTGTATGTGTACATTCTGTTTTAAGCGTTATTTTGTACAGTTCTGAGACAGCGTGGTTGCAGGAAATGTGCTAAATACCCTTTTTATTAATATATGGGGTTGTGAGATTTGATTGTAACACTTGCTGTCATTAATACCTTATTAATCAGTGTGATACATCTTGATCTATTGTTCTGCTGTGCTGAGAGTTAACTGTGCTCTGTTAATGTGCATTGCCCTTGATTTATAACTGACCAGTACAGATTATTAAACTGGTACGTTTCTAACTTTACCAGTTTCCTTCCTTATTTTAGTATAAGGTTAAAGTTGCACTGTATTTAGATCTTAGTTGTAGTTATCTTAGCCTTGCTATTGTGCTCAGTTACACACTCTATTTACACCATATGCTGTTGCTTATTAATATATTTATTTCTCATTGTGAAGTATTTAATAGAGTGTAGGTCAGAGAATCTGGGCGCTGTTCATAGGGGAAAGTAGAACAGTGGTTACACTAAAGTGGACTTAGAATCAGGCCGAGAAGGGGCCTGGGTTTGGGTCCAGTCCGGAGCAGGTGCACCTTAGGTGTGCCTGTAGTAGTGGTGAAGGTGGGTGAGGAGGCTGGAGGTTTGGACTTAGTGCAAAATCTAAAGTGGACTTAGAACCGCGCCGAGAAGGGGCCTGGGTATTGGGTCCAGTCCAGAGCAGGTGCACCTTAGGTGGGCTTGTGGTGGTGGCGAGGGTGGGTGAGGAGACTGGAGGTTTGGACTTGGTGCAAAAAACACAAGTGTGGACTTAGTAGAAAAACCGGTCTGGCCTCAGATCCAGGTCTAGACAGGGCCAGGATCTGGGTCTAGGCTGGGGCAGGAGCAATGGTGACTGGGTATGGGGTGGTGGATCAGCCTCCTTGATCTCTAGTCCAGGTTAACTGCAGGCCTCAGGCGAGGGAAACTGAGAAAACCAGAGTGAAGCAAGGGTTGGGGGTACTGGAGCTGTAGTCTGGCTTTACTGCAGGCCCCAGGTGAGGAAAGCTAAGAACACCTAAGTGGAGCAGGTGAAACCACCACCTGGGCCCGTAGTCTGGCTCTACTGCAGGCCCCAGACGAGAAAAGCTGAGAAAACCAGAGTGGAGCAGGTGAAACCGCCACCTGGGGCCATGGTCTGGGTCTACTACAAGCCCCAGGCGAGGGAAGCTGAGAAAACCAGAGTGAAGCAAGTGAAACCACCACCTGGGGCCGTAGTCTGGGTCTACTGCAGGCCCCAGGCGAGGAAAGCTGAGAAAACCTAAGCGGAGTGGGTGAAACCACCACCTGGGACTTTAGTCTGGGTCTACTGCAGGCTCCAGGTGAGCTCTACACTGGTTTTCTCAGCTTTCCTCACCAAAATAAGGAACAACTGTTCAGGCACCTGGGGGCCGTAGTCCAGCTCTACTGCAGCCCCCAGGTGATAGAAGCTGAGAAAAGCAGAGTGCAGCGGTTCTTCAGCCACCTGCATCCATAGTCCAGGTCTCCTGCAGTCCCAAGGTGAGAAAAAAATTATTTTGGAGCCTCTAGCGCTGGTTCTGAGCGTCGGATCCCAGAGTGGGTGGTCTCGATTGAAAGCTCTGGTCCTGCCCTACAAGGTGAAAGATGAATAAAGTCCCTGTGACATTGCCCTGCGGAGTGATAAGCGAAAAACCTCCTAATTATGCACCGTCGGACCGCCCACTAGGGGAGGTTTTAGCTCAGGCTAGGAGCATTGGATCCTGGAGTGGGTGTCTTGTTTGAAAGCTCTGGTTCCACTCTACACGGTGAAAGTTGAATGAAGTCCCTGGGACTTTCTGCTGCGGAGCTACAAGCAAAAAAACCACCAAATCACGCGACACTTAGTGCATTTTTCAGGTGGTCAGGTGAAACCGGTCCTGGAAGCTCAGCACCGGGTTTCATAACTGCCTGTCTGCCTGAATCCCTCCGGATGATATTTCTAGAAAAACCCCTAAAAATGGATAAAAATCATCCCGGGGCCGCTTCCCCTTTTCCATGGGGATAAAAGYAAGAGATCCAGTAAGGTGTAACCAAGTTCTGGATCTCAGCAGCTGCTGTGTGGGGAAATGACGAAAAACAGCTAAAACACTTAAAAATCCCCTTCAGCAGCTGGCTGAAAATCCACGGGGTGTGGGGGCAGACAACGGTCCTCCTGGAACACCAGAGCCAAAAAAAGCACCCAAACAGCTGGTCTGGGGGCTCCAGAAAGCACCCTGAAACTCACCTGGAAGCTGCCGTAAACGTCGACTACAATCGCAGGTAAACACTTAGAAAAATTCAGCCTTCCTCGCCAGCTTGACCATCCCAGACGCACCTGGGAACTGTAGTAAGGGTTGACTACAAGCCCCAGGTAAAGCTTAGTGCAATTTTCGAGTGGCAGGCCCAAAAATTTTCTAAGTTTTACCTGAGAGCTGTAGCAAGGGTCTGACTGCAGAGTGCAGGTGAGGAGGTGCCACTGCCTGACTCAAACATGTTTCCGCACAGTTTCAGAAACCTGGAAATTTTCCACACTTAGGTTTTGAGCAATAAGTGTTAGAAAAATTTCACTTGACTGTCAGGTTCATCCCTCCTGGAGGTTTGACAGGGGGAAAGGCGAGCGGCTCTATCCGAAGGTGGTTTCTTTTTAAGAGTCTGAAAACTAAATTTTATTAACATTAAAGACATTTAAAAAATGTATATTGAAATTTAAGTGCAACTGTTGGAGGTTCTTGGATTTTTTTGTTTGCAGTATTTCCTGCAGCAGGAAAGTCCTTAACCTTCAGAAAGGAAAGTAATCAAAACTCCAAACTGTTCAACTGTAAGTGGAAAATAATAATAAAATAAAAGTCAAACTTTTAACAAGTTTAAGTTAACTAGTTCTATATGTGACACTGTTGCACCACTGATAAGAAAAATACATTTTTGAAACCCAAACATGACTTGGTTACTATAAGAAAACCTTTGTGACATCAGGTGTGGAGCTAGACTTTTTTTGCAAGGGGTGGCCAAAGTGTTTGTTTTAAAGGAGGCACATACAAAGACAATTACTCCRAATTTAATAAACAAGMTKATCTCCACAGCTTATTTTAAAAGGCTACAACTCAGCTGTTTTGAGCTGAAACTTGTTGGGAGCTGCACTCACCAACAGGTAGTGGAGTTAAGTTGTAAATTCAAAATGTCTACCACATGGCAGAACTCAAACTTCCTCAAGTAACTTCTCTAGTTGTTCCAAGTTAAAGACTGGCTGCTTGATGTCATCCAGTTTTATTACCTGCTCCTTAAACACACAAATATGACTTCATTTGGTTTTCTCACCTCAAGGAGCTTTAAACACAATGGGCCTCATGCAAGAACCATTCGTACGCGCAGATTTGTTCTTAAGTTGTGTGTACGAGTGATGTAGGAGAATTTGTGGCATTCACCAATGTTTTCGTATTCTACGATTTTTTTCAGATACGAACAAAATTCACGAGTGGTCCAGACCTGTCGTATATTTTACCAGCAGTCAGTCTGCTGTTATCCAGACGGGTTTTCTTCACTAATAACTTTATATTTCATTAGTTTGAAGATATTTTGAGTTGAAAATAAATTACACTCCATTATTATGTTGACAA
>NW_013953744.1:91107-92925 GCF_001266775.1 Austrofundulus limnaeus
CTTCCTGTCTGCAGCCTTACTTCCTGTCTGCAGCTGACTTCCTGTCTGCAGCTGACTTCCTGTCTGCAGCTGACTTCCTGTCTGCAGCTGACTTCCTGTCTGCAGCCTGACTTCCTGTCTGCAGCCTGACTTCCTGTCTGCAGCCTGACTTCCTGTCTGCAGTCTGACTTCCTGTCTGCAGTCTTACTTCCTGTCTGCAGCCTTACTTCCTGTCTGCAGCCTGACTTCCTGTCTGCAGCCTGACTTCCTGTCTGCAGCCTGACTTCCTGTCTGCAGCCTGACTTCCTGTCTGCAGGTGACTTCCTGTCTGCAGCCTGACTTCCTGTCTGCAGCCTGACTTCCTGTCTGCAGCCTGACTTCCTGTCTGCAGTCTGACTTCCTGCCTGTAGGTGACTTCCTGTCTGCAGGTGACTTCCTGTCTGCAGGTGACTTCCTGTCCGTAGGTGACTTCCTGTCTGCAGGTGACTTCCTGTCTGCAGCCTGACTTCCTGTCTGCAGCATCATCCAGTAGAAAGAGCAGCAGGACTTCAGCTGTGGAGCGAAGCTCACACGCCTGCAGAGACTTTCAGCATCAAGTCTGTTTCCTCTGCAGCTTCACTCAAGTCCACAGAGAAAACAAAGTGCTGAGTCATCATTACTGCACAAACACTGGAAGGATGGATTTCCTGCTGTTCCATGTCAACTGCAGCTCCATTTAAAGACACAAACTGTGAAATCTCAGCTGACTAACAAACATGGAGGCTGTCCCTGAACACTCTGTGTGTCAGTGATGTGAGGAAGAAGAGAGGAAGAGGAGGGAGACACGTTTAGAGAGCTGAAGCAGAAACCTTCCTCCAAGCTTGTCCTTTAAACACAAACTTCATGGTGTCTGAACCATGTGGAGGATTTGGGAGAAGAACTTCTAACTTTTGTTTCTTTCTGATTGATGTGGATTCAAAGAAAATGTGACGACATGAAGAGTTCAGACCAATCAAAGAAAGCAGCCTCACATCAGAGAAGTCTTCTGCATGAAAACACATCAGGACAAACAAGACACACTTTATTCAACACTTCACAGCTTTATGAGGGCAAGAAAACATTTTCAGGTCCAAAATAAAGAAATCAACGTTCATTTAGGAGAAAAGTTTCCAGAACAGCTGCAGTCAAACAGATACATGTTGAAGCTGCAACTTCAGCTGCAACTAAGAAAAGTCACAAAGTCACTAAATAAAGATTATTAATGCAAACTTTCAGAAATATTCTGATCTCACTTTGAGCTCATCCAGTCCGGATCTAGTCTGGATTCACTCAGACCATCTACTGACCTCAGAGTCTGAAGTTTGTAGTCTGGACTCTTCACAAGATCCAACAGCTGCTGAACACCTGGAGCCTGAAGGTTGTTCTGACTCAGGTCCAGTTCTTTCAGATGGGAGGGGTTGGACTTCAGAGCTGAGCCCAGAGAAGAACAGCTGATCTTTGACAATCTGCAGTGCACCAATCTGAATAAAAAAAATCTGTGAGCTGAAGGTTCAAACTGAAATCTGAACTAAATGATTGAAGTGGACAGAATTAGTTTTACTGGATGTCAGAGACACAAAAACACAATCAATTCAAGGCCTAGCATTCCTTGAAGGAATGTGGATCACACACCACCTTTCAGCCCACAGTTTGACACTAAGATCATCTTCTGATGAAAACCTGCTGACACACATTTAGGTCTCAATTTTCATGTAAAATTTAATCAAATGAAACTTATTTAAAGTTTAAAGTTTAAACTTTAAACTATAAACAGGGCTGCACATGAGTGATCAAAAAAGAAAAAGTGCACCAGATGGAATA
>NW_013953744.1:93921-95212 GCF_001266775.1 Austrofundulus limnaeus
CTTTTTGACCCTTTAATTTATTTTAATACGCAAGTTATATATTTATACATTTATTTCCAATAATGATAGGTTCTGTCCTCCATACCAAACAGGTTTTAGTTCTAAAAAGGTTTTTAGATGTTTGGAAAGAGAAAATTCACTTGTTCAAGTTGAACTTTTGAAATGAAGGAAACATTTCTAAATGAATCAGTTGTGAAGGATCAGTGAATGATTTTATTTGGACAAACATAGAAAACCTCCAACAGCTGCAGTGAACTGACCTCAGAACCTCCAGTCTACAGTTTGGACTCTCCAGGAAACCACACAGATCCTTCACTCCAGAGTTATACAGGTTGTTGTAGCTTAGGTCCAGTTCAGTCAGATGGGAGGGGTTGGATTTCAGAGCTGAGACCAGAGAACAGCTGATCTCTGACAAACTGCACTCCACCAACCTGAATAAAGAATAAATTCTGTGAGCTGAAGGTTCAAACTGAAATCTGAATTAAATGATTGAAGTGGACAGAATTAGTTTTACTGGATGTCAGAGACACAAAAACACAATCAATTCAAGGCCTAGCATTCCTTGAAGGAATGCATATCACCCACCACCTTTCATCCCACAGTTTGACACTAAGATCATCTTCTGATGAGAAAGTTGGAGCATTTTGGTCAAACCTTGGAAATCTGCTTCTGAAGTATCTCAGCTGATATTCTGAGCTGAAATTAAGATTTAAATGAGAAATCCTTTAATGATCTGATTTTTTTCTTATAATGAAAGAATTAATTAACTGTTAAACTGAAGCATTTAATGAGAAAAAACTCATCATTTTTACACAAATTAGTTCAAAATTTAAATCCTGTTTTTGTCAAACCTGTTTTGACTGAAGTCAAACTTTCTTTGTATGAAATGTTTCCTGCAGAGCAGCTCAGTTTGTTTCCATCAAAAATAAAAGAAGTTAAAAACACATGAAACAGCACGTGCACTAACAGAATTCATTAAACAACACAGAGAAAAACTGGACCTGACCTCAGGGGGTCAGAAACACAGACCATGTCTGATAAGAACCAGGATTTTAGGTTCTGACCCATGTAGGGGTCACCTCGAGTGAAGAAACAGGAGTTACTGCCTCAAAGCAGGTCTCGGACAGGCCTGAAAGAAGGCAGGAACACTGAACTCTATTTTAGGCCATGATGGGTTATTTCAACCTACAGGAGGACTTCAGTTCTCTAATCAGATATTAAACAGAAACAATCTGTTCTGTTCATGATTCATTGGTTGTTTAACTAAGTATGTTTATGCATCTGTTAATCA
>NW_013953744.1:96258-97963 GCF_001266775.1 Austrofundulus limnaeus
GGACGTGCTAATCCGGTTGTAAACCTAACCAGAATAAAAGCAGAAACACTAATCCCTAATTTTCTTACCTTTTCTTACCTCCCTTTGCCAACTCTAAGTGAAAGTGCCAGTAAATTGTTTAGTTATTCCATCAGAACTGACGTTTACTGTCTATATAAGTAATCTGAGTTAATGTGAAAGAAATTCGGACGTGGGTTTTATCTCATTTACTTAGACGCTTAATATAGGAAGTCCACAATCAGGTGTAAACTATGATTTTGTTCAATTTGTGTAAATAAATGATTGCATAATCTTTTATGAATCAACTTGAACTTGTCTGACGTTCCCTCATTTTGTCACTTCACTTTGCACAGACAAATATTAACGTAATGAGGAAAACCTTGGTAAAATTTACTCTCATAACTTAGTTATAAGAAGATGTAGGGAACTTATTTGCATAAGTAACTCACCCTTACATATTGGTGGCCGTACGAGTCCTATTCCTGAATGGTGAACTCTGATTTAAATATTTTTCTCATGAAAAAATATTTCTGTGCATTGTGAAAGTAAAAAATATTACTTTCTCATGTTGGCAAAAAGAGTGATGTTATAAGACCCTGTTGTGACTGGAGGTGTTCAGAATATAGCAAGAAGCTGCAGATTTTTGTTGTTATTCTGTCATTCTGAGGTTGTAAACAAGGCTTTAACATTGATTATGCTTAAAAATATAAGCATTTCACGGTTTATAAAGGTGATGACGTCACTTCCTGAAAAGGGAATATATACTCCTCTCTAATAAATAGCGCTGGGCTATTTTATTTTAAAATCAAATCTGTGAACGCAGTTGAGATTTTATTTGCATAATTCCGCTAACATCTGTTATGAGTTTACCCACTCGTAAGTTGTTAAACGGAATACATGAGGAGTAACAGAGTAGCGTAACACAGAGCTAAATAGTTAGCTTTGAGCTACTTCCGGGACGAAAGACCGAACGGTACGTCTCGATTCACGGCGACAAAAGCCGTTTCGTCAGCCTTGAGCAGTCGATAACACTGCAATTTGTCGTTTGAACCGCTTCAGAGAACTTTGGGTGTGTTTAAACGCAATTTTTGAGCAGTTTTGGACTCGAGCTATGATTAGCCGAGCCGTAGGGGGAACACGGAAGGTAACACACACGGGACTTCCGGTTCACCCCGTCAGCTTAAAAGAAGCTGGTTTGTATCACTAGCGTAGTAAGAAGCTAACGCTAGTTCATTTTTGAAATGCGGTGTTTTAAACTGTGGTTTAAAACTGTGAATTTATCTTCAATACGTGTTTCTTGTGTGTAAAAGCTGCGCTTGTTGACTTTTGCACTATAAAAACGGACAGCCGTTTTTATTCTGAAGGAGAGCATTGAAGGCGGGATTTCCTGTTCAGACGCTCCGGTCATTGGACAGGAGCCGCGGTACTGCTGTCACTCAAAGGTGAGTCAGGCTGAGGTGTTTTCCTTTGCAACGGCAACATCTGCTGGTTGATTTAAGGTATTACACTCCTAAAAAGCCATTTTCACCAACACACATTTTTCCTCAACTTTTCAGCCAAAATAGATTAAAACACAGTTTAATCAACTCTGTTTATTCAAAATAAAATAAAGCTTAAACTTATGCATTTAGATAAAACCATTTCAATTAAAAAAGGGTTTATTTCTACAAAATCTTATATATAAACAGGTTTAACTGTATTACAC
>NW_013953744.1:98963-100284 GCF_001266775.1 Austrofundulus limnaeus
ATATTTGTTTTGTAAATAACTTCAATTATATAGGTTAAGTGCAACGCCTCCTCAATAATTAAAAATCTTTTGCAGACAATATTTTAAAGAAACCATAAGCTATTTTTAACTTCTCAATTAACTACTATAAAAGTTTTTGACACATTAATTGCAAATAACACATTCTAAACTCAACAAGCACTTCAAAATCATGGCTGATTATTAAAACCCCACACCGCCTCTAGATACCACGCAGGACCAAACTACCCCTGCAACTCCTGGAGGAAGAAGGTTGACTGTTTGTGGCGTGTCAGAAGCCCTAGAGGTCTTAACGAAGCCGACTGCTCCAGGTTTTCTGGAGCACGCAGAAAAATGGGACATTGATACCCTAAATGATCAGTTAAGACTAATCGCAGATGAAGTTCAGAAAAAAGAAAAAACTAAAGCTAACCCTGAACGTTTAGCTAAAATAGCATGCTTACTTAGAGTAAGACTGGGTCACGAAAGCGTCGTCGTGCGAAACCTTCATAAACAGCTACAAGCTGAAAGAGAAGCTAACAAGAACAAGGATGATTAACTCGCAACTACTGATCCTGACGAACTCAGACAGTTGCGTGAAGAAAACTCAAGACTCCGACAGATAATTGAGAAAGAGGCTGAAGAAAAAGAAAGCCTTAGATCTGATCTAGATCTGGCTACATATGGACTCCAGCAAGCCAAAAGTGAGCTGGAAAATCAAATGCACATTAACTCCATAAAAAATCTGGAACTACAAGTGATCCAGAATGAGCTTCAACAGAAAAAAGATGAGAATAAACTGATTACACAAATTCTGGAACAGGAGCGAGACGCCCATAAAGAATTTTGTGATAAAATTCAGGAGTACACAAAAGCGTTGGAGCTTCAAGCACCAACACTAAATGGCCAGCAGGCACAGACAGGTGGGCTCCAAGCTACAAGCACACCGCGCACAGACCCACCTCCACTCCCACCAATCATTCACACCAGATCACAGGATCCAGGAGACCAAACAGAGGATCTGGAGGACCTACCTCCACCCCCACCCCCAGTGTTCGAGGATCAAACAGACCCACCACAACAGGGTAAACAAAGAGAGTCCGTATCGGAGGGGAGATCAACTTACCATCGTCCTCCCTCTGACCGTGAACTCGATAAAATAGCAAAAAACATCAAACCGTTTGATCCTAGCCCAACTGGTTCTTATGACACAAGAGCCTATCTTCGGGACATAGATTTCTATCTTGAGAGCTGTTGTGGAATACTGATTATGTATCACCTTGACACTGTCAAATTGTTCATATCTTATGATATCGTCTGAACG
>NW_013953745.1:0-1037 GCF_001266775.1 Austrofundulus limnaeus
ATTTTATTATCACTACTTTTATTACACAGTGTTCTTTATGTTGTTTTCATGATTAAATGTAGCAAAATAAAGTATTTCTAAGGTGACAGAACTTTGTAATACTGGTTTATTTACAGAATGACTTTAATTTCTGGATGTTTGGCCCCTGAGCTGTTGGTCTGTGTTAGCTGTGGCCCCTGGAGAAGCTCTGGTTTACTGAATAAAGTTACAACAGAGGAAATATTGTTTTAATTAAAAGTTAGGATTCTGGCTTTTTTCTTTTGCCACAAATACGTTTTATTCTCTAAAGCTGCATCTTGTCCTTGGTTGTGCAGGAAATCCATAAGAGGGTGATGGCTCTGAGTTTCCGTGACTGTCACACTAAGATCCGACACGTGGACGCACACGCCACCCTGAACGAAGGCGTGGTGGTGCAGGTGATGGGCGAGCTGTCCAACAACATGCAGCCCATGAGGAAGTTCATGCAGACCTTTGTTCTGGCTCCAGAGGTCGGTCCAAGCTGCACGTCTCTCCTCTGACCACTCATTATTTCTGCAGGGTTTGTTTTTACTGAGGGCTCTGTGGTGGTCTGTCTCTCAGGGTACCGTCGCAAATAAATTCTACGTCCACAACGATGTGTTTCGGTACCAAGACGAGGTGTTTGGTGACTCTGACTCTGAGCCTCCAGAAGGTGAGGAATCAAACTCCAGACTTCCTGTTCTGTCACTTGATTTGCTCGTTACTTTGTTGTGCAGCAGTTTAACATGCAGAGAAGTAAATTTTAACTTCTGTTAACTTCAGATCTGTCAGATGAACCTGGACATGTTTCGTATCAGTAGAAACAAAGAGCTAAAAGCTCATTTTTACATTCATCACAGTTCAAAGGTCAAGCAGAATCAGAAAGTAAACAAACTACTAAATGGCATCATTGTGACTCTGTAAATACATTACAACAAATCTGTAAAGGAAACATTTTTGACATTTTTTAAAGCAAGTGAAAATAGATATTAATTGAGCAACGATACAGAAAATTCACGATTCGGTTCAATACTTTAATC
>NW_013953745.1:2037-2547 GCF_001266775.1 Austrofundulus limnaeus
TAAATAAATAAATAAATAAACGAGCGCACTTTGTGCCAATACACGATGGAAGCAAGTAAAGCAAAAAAATAAATTAAGGCCATTCCAACTTTTGCAAAGATCGACAAATAATCCATATATTTATTTTTTTATCTTTTAGTTCAAAGCAGATCAGGTTTTTCCTCCTCGAGTCAAACAAAACCTTTAAAATAAAACTTTTCATTCTTCATGAAAATATCAAACCATGCTTCTTTTAACTGAGAATAAAAAAAACTCTCTTTTCTTTGTTTCATCAAATCACAATAAGTTGATTTAAACCCAGTTTCCTGTTCAAATGAGGCCTTTTCAGCCCAGAAACCCATAAATTCTGATTGAACAAGTGAAACGAGGCTTCATGACGCAGCAGAGGAGTCAGCTGGAATGAATGCATGATGTGTTTGTAGGTCCTTGTTTTTGTTGCATATTCATCCCCCATATGGCACCGTGTGTGTGTGTGTGTGTGTGTGTGTGTGTGTGTGTGTGTGTGTGTGT
>NW_013953745.1:2626-5655 GCF_001266775.1 Austrofundulus limnaeus
TTTGTTGCTGCTAAAAAATGTTTAAAAAAATTAGGATTATGTTTCAAACAGTTCATTCTCATGAAATAATTCTTCAGATGGGAGGAAAAAAATGTAAAAAAAAAATATTTCTGTTCCATCAATATGTCTAAAATCACAGCAGCTGTTTTAAAACTGACACTTCTGATGAAACCTCCCAGCTAACAACTTTATTTTGAAGATTGTTAAATAGTTTGTAAAAGCTGAGATTCACTCAGTTACATTTCAAAATAAGCCCTCTTAAAGAGAGGCCTTCATTTTAAACGTTATTTATGTCCTGCTTTAAACCTTTTGTTTTCAGAGTCTGAAGACGAGGTTGAGGAACTCGACAGGGTCCGCTCTCCTGACGTCGCCCCAGAAGACTCCGCCCCCTTCTACGACCCAACAGTCTGGTTCGTCAGTTTCAGATTCCTTCACGTCTGCAGCTCCTGTGATGATGTCGTACCTGCAGCAGGTAAACGGAGCTGACGTCTGTTTGTGTGTGCAGCTCGGAGCCGGCAGCTCCCGGCGACGAGGAGGAGGAGGAGGCGGCTGCAGCGAGCCCAGAACCGGAGCAGGAGGTGGAGAAGGACGACGAGGAGGAGGAGGAGGAGGAAGAGGATGCCGTTGAGGTGGAGCTGAAGGTGGAGACGATGCCGGAGACAGAAACAGAAACACAGACGGCTGACGATCAGACGGAGAAAAGCTCCGCCCCCACCACTGCCCCACCCACCACAGAAGCTGCCTCCGCCCCCTCTGACCCCACCCCCGCTGCTCCAGAGGAGAACCGGGTAGGTCTGAAGTCTGGAGATGTTATTTAGTTTGTAGTTCRGACGTTTGTTTTTAAAAAGGTTGGAGGTATTGAGTTTTTCTGGAAATGTGATTTTCAAACCTCTAAATGAACTCTTCAGCTCTACTTTTCATCAGCAGGTTTGTTACAGTGAAAAATAATGTTTAAACATAATTTTAGTTCTCAGTGGGACAAACAAATTTGGTCAATTACACTTTTATTGGATGAAAATGATAATATCTTTAATCTGGAGGAATTTAATTGCAAGTACGGCATGGATTGTTTAAAGAAAAATTATGAAAACGTAGTACAAAATATCCCTGAAGMGCTCATTCAGTCAGTTAAAAATAATTTGTCAAATATCACAACTCCAAGACTACACAAAATTAAAACTGATTATGTGGACATTGCAGATAAAAAATATNTATATATATATATATATAGTTTTTAAAAACAAAACGTACAATTGTTGGAGGATTCTGAGAGTAAATGTTGGTAAAAATAAAGCAAATATAACTTGGGATGTTGGGTTTGTGTAAGTTTCGTGGATCTGTTTGGAAACAGTGATGTAGGCCTACCTTTGCGAGTCTATTTTTTATTTTTTAGAACATATAATGCCATGTTTTAACATGTCGTTCACATTTTTGTCAATACAAAACTTTTGTCGCCACCAAGCGGCAAAAATTTGCCAGCGCGCCGCCGAGCAAACAGACACCGGTGTACGCCGATTTCTTAAGCAAACGCACCTCTGACCGCTTTCGTCCTACATACGGGCTTCTTGTGGTTCTCGCATTTGATTGGCCCACGGCTCCACAAGCCTGTATTCGATTGGATGATGTCGCGCTGAGGGGGCGGGATGTCCTGTTCGGTCGCGAAGGTGAAACCGGTACCCGGGCAGTCCAGCACGTTGCGAAGCCGCTAGTTTTTCGGCAGCAGCTACGGCGATCCCAGAAAAATCACCTGAATTCAAAGCAACGTTTACATTTTAATTATCCGACCGATTGGTGAGTCGTTTTACCGTGTAAGTCATTTCACCGGTGATAGAAATGTAAAAAGTGTGCTTTCCTCTCACCGTGTTTGTCGAGTTGAATCGGTTTACGGCTCCGTCTACTTCCTGGCCTCCAATAGTGGTCGTCTTTTTCTCCACATTGTGGCAAAGCTAATTATTTTGATTATTAAACATAACATAATTATGTTATCAAATTCTAAAAGTGTAATGATGCATCGGAATAAGTCGTTTTTGTGTGTTATAGTTTTGTCTTTAGCCAGGAAATAGCCACCGCCCTGTACGTCGTGACTTCCTCCTTTAGTTAGCTTTCTTCTCTGTTTTTCCTCGTGAGTGAAAATGTTAGCTTATATTTAGCATTTAGTCCCGGTTTTTATGTGTTTGTTCGTGTTTTCATCGAGCTTCCCGGTTAACTCCGTTAGCCAGGAGCTGGAAGTCGGTGCGAGGTTTCGGGGACACGTGCTGTGGCTCGTCCTGGCCGGCTTGGATCGGTCCTCCAGGGAGGGGGGGCAGCGGGCGGGTTTCTGCCCCAGTTTGTGGCGGGCAGCTCCAGCTGTCGCAGTCTGGGCCCGGTGCGGCCCGGTGCCGTCATGTGAGCCCGGGTTATTTCCGTGAAGGTCCAGTGGCCGGATCGAAGGCCTCCATCATGGCGCGGCCTTTTGTCGCGCCATGATGGAGCTGCCTCCACCGGGACAGGAGGAGGCAGCTCCCGCATGGCGCACGGAGAGATGAGGGTTGCGGGTTCGATACTCAGCAAAGCGACTTAGAGGTCGATCCTCTGTGGGTTTGGATCTCTCTGTGTCCCAGGCCTCTGGATCAGATAATAAACACTGATTTGTCTTTTAAAAACATGAAATAACCAGTGGGGACATTGTGTTCCTGCTAAACCTGTGAGGTTTTATAATATATACTTCAGTAGATATGGAAAATTAAAAGCTACTGCACGTACCTGAGCTTTAATTCTGTGGTAGATGTACTCAGATTTATTATGTAGAAAAACATGAGTAGCAGAGATGTAAAGTAACTAAGTTAGTCAAAATGGGCCATCACTACTAGCTTAATCATTAAAAATAAAAGTATGTGTATTTCATGAATTATATGTGACCCGTCACATCGAAATAAGGATTAAGTCAAATTTGGTCAAAATAACAATTACATTTTCAGATTATTGTCTTTAAAAGCTACATTTTGACACCTGGATCATTCAGATATCATAACTAAATCCATATATATGAC
>NW_013953745.1:6655-58341 GCF_001266775.1 Austrofundulus limnaeus
CCCCCCCCCCCCCCCCCCCCCCCCCCCCCCCACCTCGCTGCACCGAAATGGGTGAGACAGAAGCTGAAGGTGGTTCTTAAAGAGACAGAGGCCAATTTCAAGGCGTTTAGAAAAGAAGTGATGAGAAGATAAGTTTATTTTCTATTTAAACATAAAAACAGCATTTTAATAACAGCTAAAGGTGACATATATAATTTATTATAGTATAATATTTAAATTATGCCTGAGAAACACATAATATTGCCCCTTTAAAATTGCTTGATTAAATAAAAATAAGCAACATGCCCTCCCTGAAAGTTTCCAGAGGAGACTGCCCCACGGTTTGAGAATACAGGTCTGTTGCGTACAATCCCAGTAAATACTTTACGGAGTTTATGGTTGAAACGTGACAAAATGTGCAAAAGTTCAAGGGGGTGATTACTTGTTCTGGGTCCTCTAAGTCCCCTGAGCTCTCAATTAAAATTTCTATTTATGAAAAAAAAAAAACTTTAGTCCCAAGTTTTTCCAATTAATTTTTGTATCAGGACCATCACATGTTGTCATTGACCCGGTTGTTGTTTTATTCTTTGTTTTTTTGTTTTCTCCATGCAGCTGGGAGTCAACATTTTCCTTGCTCTTATTGTAGGAGCCATTTTCTTTGGGGTCAAAGATGATCAGAGTGGCATTCAGAACAGGTTAGAAACCTCCTATAACACAGTGCCCAGGTGGGCTTTACTCTCCCTACTATTTTGTACACAGCTGCATGAGTATCAAGAGTGAGACAATAAACATCCTGTTTTGTCCAGTAAATATAACTTACCACATTTTGCTTTGTTCCTCATTGCAGGATGGGTGCTCTTTTCTTCATTACAACTAACCAGTGTTTCAGCACCGTGTCTGCAGCCGAGGTCTTCATCACTGAGAGGAAACTGTTTGTGTATGTTGTACTCTGAATATATATATAATGTGTGTTAACTACAATATAAAGCAGAAACAAGCAGTTTAAGCTGCGTTGCAATAAGTGTGCCCTCGTGTCACAGACATGAATACATCAGCGGCTACTACAGGGTTTCTGTCTACTTCCTGTCGAAGATCCTGGCTGACCTCACCATGCGCACCGTCACTTCTGTCATCTTCAGCGTCATTGTTTACTTTTTGATTGGTAAGAACCACAGATCCACAGTTGAAACCTGATGTTTGCATATGTTGTGTAAAAATACATAGAGCCTTTTTCCCCTCAAGTCAAATTTATTTATAAAGCACATTTACAACAACCTCAATTGACCAAAGTGCTTCACAGCAATCACATCACATTTAGCTAAGGATAAAACAATGCACACACACACATGCACATGAAATTACAATAAAACTGGAATTTGTTAAAAATATAAAAACAATAATAGAATTGGCCGTAAGATACCAAAAAATAGTAATACAAAGAAAAAACAAAACCATACTTAATATAAGTCCCCTCATTAGATCAAACTAAACTCTTGCTGTTTTAGATCAGTTAGGATTCCCATAATTATTTCCATTTTTTAATATCAAAAAAATGAGCAAAGAAATCTTTTAAAGTGTTTTTTTTTATCACTGCTTTCAAAGTCATAAGCTTACTGGTTGCTTTTCTTCTTCTTTTAGCAAGTGTCGCCACAGTGAGTCGTCCTCCTACGTGATCTTGTCTTCACACCATCTACCTCCATGTCCTCTCTAACTGCACTCATGTACTCAAACTCATCTTTGTCTTTTTCCTGGCAGCTGCATCTCTAACCCTTCTACCAATATGTCCACTGTCCCTTGTCTGGACTCATCCAAATCATCTGTCTCATCTCTTAACTTTATTTCTCAGTCATTCAACCTGTGCGGCGCCTCTGATGATCTCAACCCTAATCTTATCCATCCTTGTCACTCCCAAGTTGCAACGGTTTAATTTCATCCCTCTTCTTTCAAGTGCATACCTCCATCTCCACAATCATCTGCAACGACTGAGATTTTCACAATAGTTTTCTGGATTTCCACCCAGGACTCATTTTACTGTGGATATTGAAACCCTCTTACTAGCTTCAGCCAGCATTTTTATGAGGTCTTTGGCTTTTGTTTGGGAGTTGAAACACACACTTTGCACCTATTGCTGTCTACTTCCTGTGCCTACATATGGTGCTTTTACTTACTTATAATTGTTTGTATGGATAAATCAGTCTTACAGAAGTAAAAAGTTTGTTTTAAGGTTCAAACTACGCAAACTAAACTGAAATAAAAGCGATGACTCTGTCCTGCTTTATTGACTCACCTCTCAGGACTGAAGTCCACAGTCGAAGCCTTCCTCGTCTTCACACTGACTGTGACTCTGGTGGCCTACACAGCCACAGCCCTCACCATGGCCATCTCAGCTGACCAGAGTGTGGTGGGTCTCGCCAGCCTCTTCATGACCATCACCTTTGTCTTCATGATGGTGAGACACGTAGCAGTAACATCACAAACTTGTGAGTGATCAAAGAGTGACTGCAACTGATTCAAAGACTGCTCATAAAGGTTTATTCCCTGCACAGGAGTTGTCTATAATGGTGCATGTGCTGTAAAAAAAATCCATAGACTGAGTGTGTTTTGTTGTTTTCAGATTTTTTCAGGCCTTCTGGTGAACTTACCCACCATCATGGACTGGCTGGCTTGGCTGAAGTATTTCAGTATTCCTCGTTACGGTTTTGCTGTGAGTAAAACCCAACACTGGTTTGGCAGAAATACTTTCAGGAACATTATAAAGTTCACAGCATTCTTAATTCAGTCTTTTTCAGACAATTACTGGTTGGGTCTATCTGTAACTGTAATTAAATTGTTCAAATCATCTTATCATTAATCAATACATAAAAAACTAAAACAATCGTGTTGTGTTTCTCAAGATTTAACTTTCGATCTAACACTTTCCAACCTTATATTTTTCCTATTAGAGCCACTTTCAGGAGACAAAGTATTAATTTTCGTAACTATATTGATAACACAGTTTTCTGTTACTGTATTTTTTTTGATGGCACCAAACCAATCTACAATCTTTATAACTACATTTTAGATATTAAACTATGGATGGAAAGTAATTTCTTACAGCTCAACCAGGCTGAAACTAAATTCCTAATTAAATCAGTCCTAGAAAAATTTGATATCACTTGAAAACTTATATGGTTACAAACACTGATTTTGTTCCTGGTGTTTCTAGATAAACAGTTGCAAAGTTACAACTGCTACAAAATTCAGCTGCAGGTTTGTTAATAAAAAAATAAAAATAAAAAGAAACAGGATCGACACTGGCTACATGTTGCCTTTTGGGAATAATTATAAGAATTTTCTGGTTGTTTATAAAACTTTTGATAGTCTTAGTCCATGATTCCTCTCAGCATTGTTCTTAATTCATGGACCCTGCAGAACCCTCAGGTCATCTGGACAAGGTTGTTTATGATCTTTCAAGTGCTAAAAACCTGGTGAGGCCTTGATTTATCGTTTTAGTCCTCACCTCTGGAATTAAGTAAAGGAAAGCTTGAGATTGACAGCTTGTGGAAACTTAACGACGGCACTTTGACCTCACCTCCACACATCACAGTTTATCCTAAATACAACACAGATTTTCAAAAGCTGCTGTGTGAAAACTCACCAGTTTTGACATGAATATGTCTTTGTACACTCAGGCCTTGAAGATCAGTGAGTTTGTTGGCCTGAAGTTCTGCGAGGAGTCTGTAAACCAACGAGCCAATGCGTCAGAAATAAAGACCAACTGCGCTGCGAGCACAGCTGGCCAGATGTGAGTAGACCCGCACACAGCAGTGTCTTGTTTACAGGCTGCACCCTGACCAGGGACCGGTTTGAACATGTCGTTTCAGATGTAGCGGTGAGCAGCACCTGGACTATCTGGGCATAGAGTACAGCTCCTGGGGCTTGTGGGAGAACCACGTGGCTTTGACTGTTATGATGGTGATATTCTTCATCATCGCCTACCTGAAGCTCCGCTACATCAAGAAATTCACTTAAAAACACAGCTCTGAAGTCTTCCTTGTGTTTGATATAACTTAACAACATTTTAGGGTATAGTCCTATTTGCCTTTTTATGCAGTGACCACTCTCAGGGTTTTAATGTGAAGGAGTGGGCTTTTTATCTCAAATAGAGGTTGATGGAGGATTTTCAAAAGCAAATTCCAAATCTTTATAAATCAGGACTGATTTATAAAGATTATGTGTTTGGTTTGGGGTATTAAAAAGTAACAGTTTAATATTCATACACATTACAAGACAAGGCTGTCTTTATTTTGCTGGTGACCCACTGATCAGTACAGATTCTTACCTGGTTGACAGAGTATTTAAAGCTCATGATGATGATTGCAACATTTCTCTCCTGAATGGAAAATTATAAATGAATGTTTTATTATTTTCCCTGGTAAATACAATATTGTTCTTTGAAAGTAATAGTTTGATCAACTGCCTGAGTTTTTTTATATAGTATATTTAAAGATACACGTCTCCAAACTGTGAACATATCAGAAATCTATAAAACAACATATATTTTATATTACATTATAGAGCAACAAATGGTTTAAATCTAAAGTTCAAAGAAGGAAAATCTACTGTTTTACAGCTAACTTATTATTTGACACAAATCCGTTATGACATTCTGCAGGATTTCCAGGATACACTAAAAATATATTTTTACTAAAATTTTGATTTTTTTTCTTCCAAATGAATAATGTAAAAGTTGATCGTTTTAAACTTTTATAATACTTTTTCTCAGTGTTTGAAAAAAAATGCTGACGTAAAATTTACATTTTCATTGAAGTGTTACTGTGCTTGGCTGTACACAGACACTAAGTAACAGTAAGAAAAAAAAGAGAATTGTCTCTATTTTCAGGACACTTCTTTACTGTGCTGTTTAAAATAAGAAATGTTAATGCTGTTTATGTTCTGCCAAAGTAAATTTATTGCAACTACTGTATACTGGATTCATGTTATTAGCAATAATGTGCTCTATAAATATGAAAATCTAGTAGTTTGTTTTGATCCGTAAGCTTTATATATTTAGAGGGGCGTTTTTAACATTTCAAATCAACTGAAAATAAAAAAATCTATGTATTTAATGTTAATTTTCTCATAAAAAACAACAACTAAAACCCTGAAAATTAGGCTCACATTCAGTATATAACTAACTAGAATAGGTCCTGGTAAACAAATAAAATAGATCCAGATGTATTTTAGTTGAATAAAAAACTGACATGTTTTATTTTATATTTACACTTTATTTGGCAAAACGGATTTTAAAAAAGGCTTGTAAATCAAAGTGATTGAATACATAACAATAATAATAAAAGCACAGGCTTCCTGTGAACACTAGATGCACTCCGAATCGAAGTTTGTTTCAAGTTACAATATGTAGCATAAATTTATAAGCTGGTTAATCTGAAGCTTAACAGATGAGTAAATATGACAAAATAGTCCACACTTGCATCAGTGTTAAAATTATACAAATATAAAAACATACAAAAAGCTTGTTGAATATCTGGATAAAATGTTTCTTGTTTTTTTGTGTGTAAATGTGATAAACTGACTTCTGAGTGATACTCAACATGCAGGGCAGTGCATTCCTTAAATACTGTGATTTAATACACCTCAGAACTTCTGATATATTTTGTATTTTTATCTTCAAAATATTATTTCCTGATTGGAGAGTTTAAGAAACACTGTCAAATTATGATCTCATTAAAATAGATGAGATCAGTTTGATTTTGTCATTGTCTTCAGCGTTGTGTCAGCTATTTTAAACATCTTTAATAAAGCCCAGTATTTGCACATATTGTGTGTAGCCTCTTTCCATCGTGGAGGATTCTCTGGCTCACCACGTCCTTACACATGGGCGCCCCCGTTAGCGCTTGTGTCGAGGCCGTCGGTGGACAGGGAGGAGGGAGGGCGAGGCCGCGGGCCGACGGGCGTAGCCGTCTGAGCGTGGCTGACCTGCGAGACCGTATCGTCCGACTCCCAGAGCTCCAGTTCCTCCCTCACAAGTCTCTCCGTCTGCTCCCTGTGGGCATCTGTGTCCCGTCCTAAACGCTCGTCCTGACAAACATAAGTTTTAATTCAACCAGGTGGAGCAGGAGCTTTAAAGAAAACGTGCGCGTGTGTGTGAGTGTTTATTGTGATGGTGGGCTGAGGATTTCCTTAGCTGCGGGGTCAGAAGTGAAGCACAATTATCACGATAATGGTAATGTGTCCTCTGCGTCTCACCTCCATGACTCCATCCAGCAGCCTGCCCAGAACGTCTCTCCTCTTCAGTTTAGCTCTCTCCATTCCCTCCAGCTTCACGATCACGGCGTCTATCTTGGACACGATGCTGCCGATGGAGTGCTCCATCCTGTCCACTCGCCTCACCAGCCTGGCAGGCAGAGAACAAGGAGGTCACTGATGACTTCCTTAAACTGTGGCTGTTTTTAATCATTATTTGTATGGCATTTTAATTGTTTAAATTTAAATTTTGTCTATTTAATTTTAAAATAAAAAATATATATTTTAATTGATTTATTTTATTTTTTACTCATTTGACTTTCACTGAAACATCCAAGGGAGCGTTTCTGAGGTAAGTAGATGCCTGAATCACATCTGCACCCTGTTAGTCAGCATTTCTGTCAAATTTCTGTTTCCATGTTTCAACACCATTTATAATCTGTCAGCAGCACAGTTAAAGTTGCAAATCCTGAATCCTGTTAAACAGCTGCCCATTTCTTTTCTGTAAATGTGGAATAAACTGCACTGTTCATGATGTCCTGAAGTTATCTCAACACAGTCTGGCCTGTGTAGATCAGTGTCGCCATCAGCCAACCTGTGTGTTAGTTACAAATGTCTAAAAGCTTCGTACACTTGGAACTCTTCATATGAGACGCCCCCTGAGCTGCTGCCGCGGCGGCGTGAGCTGTGACCGGAGTCCTCGTCGTCGTCCTCCTCCGAGTCGTCCTGGGTGCGAGGGAAGCTCCGCCCACTGCTGGGTCGAGTCAGCGAATTGCGCTCCAGCTCCAAGTCCTCCTAGCGTATGAGCAGAGACACACTGAGCGTCTGCAGGCGCTGTGGCTGTGGGCGGCGCCCTTCGCCGCAGCGACTCTGGTTATTTAAGTGGAACTCACTCTTTCTTTCTCCAGGTCATCTCTCATCTGCTGGTGTTCGTGCTCAGTCAGCTCGGGCTCGCCGTCCTGGTCGTACTTTGCAAAGATGGCCTGAATCTCTGCTTCTGAGTGGCCCTTTCTGAATGGAAAAAAAGGAAACAGAGCACACTGGTGAGCAGCAGTAAGGTAAAGGATTCGACAATGCAAACACAAACATCACAACTAGTTAATCGCATTAAGCATGATGCGAGGTTTTAGTCACCCTTTTAGATCCTGACGGAGTTCGTCGAAGTTTTGTTTTCCCCCTGCTTGCCGCAGACTGTCAGAGATGTCATCTACAGCCGTCTTCTTCAGTCTTAACTTCATCAACGCTTTGTTACAACCCTGTGGGGGAAAATAATGACAAAAACACTTTGATTTATGTTCAAATTAATACACATTCATAGGGTCATTCTGCAAAAAGTTGCACAAACTTAGATAAAAACCCTTAAGTGTTTCAGAAAAGTTTACTCCCATCATTTCCACTCTAAAAAGTCTAAACAATTCCTGCATCTGGTTTTCAGTACTAAAACCTAATAAGAGTGCACAAACTACACATCAAGTCTTTCTTTTTTAAGTTGGTTTATAGATTGTGATACTCTGCAAAACAAACTATTTTCTTGTCTAAATTACCTGAGAAAGAAATGACTACTGAAGTGGACACTAACTAAAGACAGTAGGAACAGAATGGAGTTAAAGGTCCCATGTGAACACTACGGTGACTTTTAGTGGTAAAACATGTTAAATGCAACCTCATTGTTGCACCAATTTATACTTAACATTTGTTTTTATAATTCTACACTGGTTAACCTCTTAAGGCCCAAGGGGTTTTCTTAAAGTTTTTGCTCAAAATACCATACCGAAATGTAATTGAGTGTATCTCAGCATTTACAAATTCTACTTAAATAATCTTGGTATCAAAATAAAACTAACACTTGGGAGATTTCATTAGACGTGTAAGTATAAAAACAGCTGCTGTGGTTTTAGAGATATTGGGGATGGAACTTTTTTTCACTCACCTGAATATTTTTTTCATTAGACAGTATATAACCTATTTAAAATCATAATGATTCAAGCTAAAAACTCTTGGAAACCATAAATCCACTTGTGTACATTACCTGTGCAAAGTTTCATGCTGCTAAAATTAACTGGAGCAAAGTTACAGAGGTTTTAGTAAAGAAATAATTTAGCATTTTGTCATTCTGCACAGGACGGACCATGATGGTACCATTAATAAATGTTAAGAAATCTTACGTTTTTATTTCCAAAAATTATTTATTTTTTTAGCTGCTCTTAAAGACTTGTTATTGAATGTTTGTTCTTTTGAAAAGTTATCCAAACATTTATTTGTCACCATATATATTATATAAATTAATGAGAAATTATACTTGACTTCAGTTGGATCATATTCACTCAAAATCAAGTGGAAAAAAAACTTTCAACACACTTTATAACCTACTTATGTATCTACTTTGACTTACTTAAAAAAATAACATCAGAAAAATTTCCTTTACAGATTTGCAATGATGCCATTTTGTACAGTTTATTTACTTTCTGATTCAACTGCTTGACGTTTGAACTGTGTTTGGAAAATGTAAAAATAGTTTCCATGAGCTTTTCCAAGATTCTTAGGTTTCTTTTGATACCAGACATGTCCAGGTTCAACTGACAGGTCTTAAGTTAAATGAAGTTAAAGGAAATAGAAAACGGCAAAGAAAAACAATTTTGCCCTTGGTACCGGGGGCATGGGGCTCAAGAGGTTAAAGTATATTTATAGAAAACTGTCTGCCCGTAGATCACTCTGTGGGCATGCGTTTTTAGCTGAATACCTTCTTGATGAGATCAGTCATTTCCATCTCAGATCTCTGTTGCGACATATCCGCCTTCACCTCAGAGTAGGTGTCGTTGATGATGGCCAGGAACATGTTCTGAAAGGAGCATTTCAGCATCATTTATAGTGTTGAGAACAAAACAAAAAAAAAAAACACCACAACTTGTTGAGTCCATCACTGTACCATGAGAATAAAGAAAATGAAGATGACAAAAGTTGAAAAGTAAATAGGCCCAAGCACCGGATTTGCCTCCTCAATCTCAGAGTAGTTAAAGTCTCCCAGGATGATTCGGAACTGGGTAAATCTATACAAACAAGAAAACATTTGAAATTATTATTATTTCAACCTGAAAAGCTCATTTGTTTGAAGTGTTGCTGAATTCGCAGCATGCCGATTTGCTCTTACACGCTGGCTTGGAAAGTGCTGAAATCATTGACCTGCGTTCCAAACACCAAGTAGGCGAGCTGAGCGTACGCCAGGAAGATGATGAAGAACATGATTGCAAACCCCACGAGGTCCTTGGCGCAGCGGGACATGGTGCTGGTCAGCTGGCTCATGGTTTTGTTGATGTTGATGAACTTAAACAGCTGGTGGAAGTGAGAAATAGATTATGTCACTCCACAATGCAGTGGGAAAAGATTGTTTGGAGTGACGTTAAAGTGCGTGGAAAGGATATGTACCTTGACCCAGGCAAAAAAGACAATCACTGCGGCCATGTTGTTAAACTGGACCTGCAGGTTGGCCAACGGCTCAAAGCTGGGGTGAGCAGCGTAGTTCTCTAACAGGCCATTGAGCAGATTTCTGGCCATGGCTGTTCTGGTTATGTTCATGATAATGGCAACAACACTCAACTATAAAAGAAAACAAAATGAAGCCAAGTCATCATGCGTGCAGAAATTGTAAAGTCAAAGGGCAATCTTGTGATACACACCACAACAATGAGAACATCCAGACAGTTCCACGTGCTCCTGAAGTAATGCAGCCGGTGGATGTGGATTTCCAACACTTCTTCGACCACATAGTAAAGGATGAACAGGCAGAACGCCACTTCACACACGCCCACAAAGTAGTCCCAGCTGGACACGTATCGTATCAAACGCACCGTCTGAAACTGCCAGGAGGTCACCACCCCACCAGTGGCAGGGAACTCCACCAATAACCTGACAGATCAACACACTTTACTTTATTCATTCAAACACCGGATGGTTTAAAGCAGAGACATTATAAAAAGGACTCAAATCTGTATTTGGTTCTGCTAAATGGATGTGATGAGGCTGGTAGTTCTTACTTGGCAATGCAAAAAAGATTTATGTTTCCATTGTACACAGAGAAGTCAAGGAAGACGGCCCTTGTGCCCCGATCCAGCCACAAGTGATCTTTGAGGAACTGCAGTTGAGCGGCTGACTCCTCTTTTGTTCGAGACAAGTCCTGGTAGTATCCGCCACCCCCATACGTCGACACCTGACCCGAGAAACTGCTGCCATTCATCCCACTCTCCCGGGTGTACACCCACCTGTCAGGCGTCAAGACAAAAAGATGCGGGTGCCCCCCTTGTGTTAACAGGTCAGATTTCTTACATCTTAATCTTTGTTTTGTTTCCCAAAAGCTTTGACCTACGCTGTTCCATTCTTTGGGCCAAAAGAGCCGGTGTCCTCGTTGCTTGGAGTATAAATGTTAAAGCAGTCATGGACTTCATCCCGCAGATCCTTGTGGATGGAGCAGGACTCGTTGCGGACTTTGACCTGCCGGAGCCTCGGCACCCCGAGGAGGAGATTCTCATAGTAGATGAGGCTCTGATTCTCTGGCAGGCTCTTGTTGTTGTACCAAACCTCCCAGTACATACCATTAAGGAAGGGCCCCTGAGTGAACTACAAAGAGCAGAAAAATTAGGATTATAAAACAAAATAGGCATTTGGACCTTAGAAATATATTAAGGGTCTCTATCATCAACTGGATGAAAGACCACCTTCATCCTGTGGGTGCAATAGTTTTCTGATATGCTGGAAAGTTGTTTAAACAGCAACGGCTAATAAACACACCAAAAGTAGCCAGGCTAACATCAATGACCTGCAGTTTGCTGATAATTACATGATGGTAACTCTTGTTAAAGAAGCCATGCAAACAGATGTGAACCATATTGGGAATACACGATTAAAACCAAGACTGTTTCATTCTAGTCCAGACAGCGTTGATAATCCAAACAATGACATCAGGACTGACAACAAAAACCTGGAGTCTGCCCCAGAATTCAAGTACTTTAGCTGCATCTTATCAGCCAATGATGGCCTTTATAAGGTAATATCATTGATCAAACAGTGACGGTCTTTGGGAAGCTTAAGGACTGGATTTTGGATTATTGAAATATCTCCCAATAACCCCTAGTTTACAATGCTGTAGGTTTCACAATCCTCTCTACAGTTCAGAGACATCTGACTACCTACAGACTAGGGTTGGGCAATATTGGTAAAACAATTAGTCACGATTAATTGTGGTATTTAGCCAATAATGATTTAAATTACGATTAATCTTCTGGAGTCCCTGGACACCCTTATGTCCTAGTCACATTACCAATTTAGTGGGAAAGATTTGCTCTGTAAATATCTGTTCCAAATTGTGTCAAAATTACAGACGTCAGGCTATACATCAAATTTTAAGTTGTGTTGATAGATAAATAAATTACAGAACTTTTTTTAAATGTTCATCATATTTGAAGTGGAGAGGAGCACCGAGCGGACTGGCTGGTGGCATTAATCGTATTAATCGTCAAATGCCAAAAAATAAATCGATCAATGTTTTTCTGGCGATTAATTGCACACGATACGATTATGCCCAACCCTACTACAGACATCAAGGCACTGGAGGGATTGCACCAAGCTGTGAGCGAAAGATTCTCCATGCCAAGCATGAAAACTACAGAAATTTTCATTTGCAAATATAAAACTTGCAGCATGAGAGTAAAAAAAGCATAAATGCAAAAAAAAATTAAAGTTTGCACTTGTGCAAAGCCTTTCTCTCCCAGTAAGTAAGATTCCTAATACGTGTTGCATACTTTTAACTGAAAGAGTATTTATGTTGTACTTTACCTTCCAAAAATCCTCCATGGTGGAGAGGCTCCTAAAAGTAATAGGGTCCCCAGGAGACAGTGGCGTGTCGAGGAACAGCTGAGACATAACTTTGGTGTAATAGTACATGTTGGCATTAACCATCCCATAGGTCACTGCAGAGAAATAAAAGGCAATTATTGCTGGACTTATTAAAAAAGAAAGTAAATGAAGTGATGATGCTTTAAGAATGAGCAAACACAATTAATGTGTGATTTCCTCAAGCATAAACAACAGCACAGGATATAAAACCCTAAATCACTTTCAACTGAGCTTTTTGTTTTAACTATGCATAACATTTTTCTCTGGCTTTCACAGTAGGAGTCAAGCTCTGCCTGGTGTAATGTGCCCCAATTCTGTCTGCCAGGAAATTATTTCCTGATCCACCCTAAACCACAGTGTGGCATTTAACTGCCTTAAAAAAAGCAAAGAAAATAAAAAAAGAAAAAAAAAGTGGTGGCTTATCTAACCATGAACATTATATTCCATCTTAATATGTGGTCTTAAAAGTTGGGATTTTGTTCAAAATTCAGTCCTGTTGCAAATAAACGGAGACAAAATCTTTAGCTGCCAAACTCATTAAGCTTAGTCAGACAGTGGAAAACAGTTTTCCAGCTAGGGATGGTGCCACATTAAAAAAAAAGCTACATGTGACTCTTAACTGCACGTTTTCAGTGCAGGACAACAGTTTTGCGCTCAGAAAATTAACCTTTTGTTGATGACTAGCTTAAGCTTTGATTACACCACATGTCTTTACTGGCAGTGACAGGGTGTACTTTTTTCACAATGACTAAACTAACATCTAATAAAGCAATACGTGTTTAAGAGAATATCACACTCAGTTAAACTTCAGAGAGAACAGATGACTTTGTTTTGTCAACCCGGCGCTTGTCACAATTCATTAAGCTTGTACACTGATCTGATAGAAGCACTAAAAGCTCAATCGCTTACAGAGAATCCACTGATCGTCTATTTTATCTCAACATTCACAACATGAAGATACTTTTGCATAAATCCTAATACAGCCAAGTTTATCTGTTAATTTTGAGGAGGACAACACTAACAAGTTTGTACAAGAATGTTCTCTAAAGAAAAAAAAAACAAGTTTGGATTCTGCAAGACTTTTCTGTCTTTACTTACAAACACAAATAGTAATGAGGAATGCGAAATACGTGAGCATCTCTCTCAAAATGTTCCTGAGGTACCGTTCTCGGCTGCTGTCACTGTCCTCCATCAAATCTGTGCCCCACAGAACTGTAAAAAACAAATAAACCAACCATGCAAGAAAATATAGATATGTGCAAATTATACAGCATATATGCATAACATCCAGGCTGGTAATATGTACAGAGTGATCTGCTTTAATTTGAATGTAAAGAAGAGCAGAATCAACATCATAGCAACTCCACTACATATGTGCTCATTTCAAAGAATAAATGCTTTAATTTATTAAACTTTTCACATTTAGTGTTTTTTAATAAATTGGAGGTGAATCAGTCTTCCTTTACATTGAACTTTGTCTTTAATATTTTTTGTTGTTATTAAACAAGTTAATTACACTATACCTGCCTTTTAAAGGTGAACAATAAATACTTTAATAGTCATATTTTCAGTCTGTTTTTTTATGTTACATAACTTTGCAGAGTGACACACTCAGTTGGGAGTTGATCTGATGTGCAGGAAAACTGTTTTATAACTCACCTCTGATTTTTTGGAGGATCTGCTTCATACAGCCGAGGTGCTCGTGCCCGTCTTGCTGCTGGGCATTCAGGGTCGGGGTCGGGGTGGGGTACAGTCCTCCACGGGGCATCTGCTCGCGGCTGAAGCTGCCTCCCAGGCCGCTGCTGCAGCTGCCCCTGGAGGCCGCGGATACCGCCCTCCTCACGGGACTCGCCGAGGGCCAGTCCGCCTCCATGATCTCCTCCTCGGGCTCGAAACCCGGGTTGTCCCGGCTCCACGCTTGCCTGGACGGCGGGGACGGGGTGCCTATGACCCCTCCGAGGCCCAGGTCTTGGTGCTGGATGCTCTCCATCTCTATCCCCTCACTCGGGTCGAGTTTGCGGGGCTGGCTCTGCGGCTGCTGCTGGGGTCTGACTCGAGATGAACTCATGGTCCCGTTAGTTTGTTTCTTTGCAAAGTTAACACAAAGTTTCCCTCTACTTGCATGAATAAAGGCTATCCGTGGACAGCATGGTAACCCTTCATATCCAGATATTTGCCCCCAAAATGCCTAATTTAGGTTAAAAAGAAAAAGCGAAAATATTTTCCTTGTCCTACAACAGCCATCTTGTTTTTAACTCGTTTCTCCTAAAATCTCATCCTCCTCCTCCTCCTCCGTTTGGGTCTCGGGTTACACCAGAAGTCATGGCGTCGCATTAAAGGATGGGGATAAAGTATTTTACCTGTACTGATGTTTGTCTTTTAGATATTTTGAGAAATAAACTAATTATTATTTATTAGTGTGTTGACCAAAAAAGCATACTGATTCACAAATTTTCACTACGAAGCAGTTAGAACTGGTAATAAACCATTTGAATTCCTGATAATATTTCTAGTTGCTTAAACAGAGATTAAACCACTTCCGTGTACTTCGGTCTCTGGTTGCTACAACAAGACGCTAATTTACTAACGCGCATGCGCAGTGTAGGCATAAACTTTTTATTGTTGTGGTCTAGACCGGTGTTTCCCAAAGTTGGGGTCGGGACCCAAAGTGGGATCCCGAAAAATCAAGGTGGGGTCCTGAAAAGATTTTCTGAATTAATTACATTTTTGCCTTAGTTGTTACAAAGGAGTGAGGTTAGTGTATTTAAAATAGATAAATGTAGTATAAAAATATTGTTACTATGCCCATGTTTAGTTGACCTGATACAAATGTTTATCATCCAAAATTAGCTGGGGGCACAAGTCTCTGCTACTGTTATTTTGTGGGTCAAAAGCTGAAAAGTTTGGGAACCACTGCACTTTGGTTCCCAAAGTTGGGCTTGGGACCCAATTATGGGTCATGAAGCACCTTGGATAATCTCCAGAAATCCATTTAAAGGGTAATTAAACAATTGTTGATGTAATATTTTCCCTATAACTAGTACAAAAACACAAAATAAGTATAAATAAGTATTTATATTTGTGTACAAGCTGTTTAGATTGTCAAAAAGCCTGTGTTTTTAGGGTTATTAACGAAGCTTGTGTACTCAGACCAGTAATATTTGGGGTCACAAGTTTTTGCCATGGATATTTTGTGGGTCAGAAGACAAAAAGTTTGGGAACCACTGCTCTAGATAGGTTACTTCTGGTTTGTTGTGTGAATCTATCAATTTTTCAGCTGTGCTCTGCTGTTCTTCCGACACCCGTCAGGAGTGCCCGTTAATCTTATTTCTTAATCACATTTTAACATTAAATATACAGATTACGCATGCGCATTTGTAACAATATAAATAGTCTGGTTCTGCTGTCTGCACAGTAAACACCCGTGTTAAGGCTATTCTGAAAATGTTATGCAAATATTTGTAAAATAAAAAGGGTAAATGCATTTTTTTAAATTCTGAAACAATTTACAAATGACAGATCGAATTTATGTAACTTGTCAAATATGTATGCTTTATTATGATAAGGGCTTGTTTTTATTATTAATATTTTTTTACATTTTCTATTAGTTAGTTTTGTGTTTGCATTTATTGGGATTACTTGGAAATTGTGCTTTGCTGGTTTTATCTCATGTGCATTCTTCATTTGTTTCCTGCACACCTGGACATAGTTTCTCAATCTTCACACCTGTCCTGTGTTATTCATTATCTCATACTGCATAAGTTTTTTTTAAATGTTTTCCTTTATTAAATTACTGAATAATACTAAAATATCTTGACCTTTGCTTACATTGGTGGATCATGCATTGGCGTATTTGTTTATTTTCTTAATGATGCATTTACTGACAAGTGGGAAATTGAAGTTTCAAAATGTTACTGTGTAAAAAAAGCACACCAATCTGAAAATGCAAATCTTTGTTGGCACACGAAGCATTAAATATCTTACTGGTATAAAAGTATAATCTAATTAATTTCTTGAAACAAGTAAAGAAAATAGCAATATTATTAAAAAAAAAGAAAAAAATATAAGGAAAAAACGAGCGGGCGTGGTGATTGGTCTTCGTCACATTCTATCGCCCAGTGTAAGCCGCTGATTGGTTGAACCTGTGTAACGGGGGTTCCCTGCCCCAAATGCAGGGGTAAAATAATATATCGAAGGTATCACTTTAAAATCTTCAATCTCTGGTTCAGCAGAGATCATACTCTGGTGGTAGAGTGTAGGTAAAATAACAGTTTACGTGAAATAGCATTTCAGAGCTGTTTACTTTCGAATACTTGTACTTATTTACTACATTTAATTTAATTCTGTCTGTATAGATAGGTCCTTCAGAAGGTAAGTTAGACATCATCATACCCGGCAAGCTACCTAGCCAAGATCAGCTGCATTGTCTTGTCTATTTTACGTTTACTCAATTACTAACTACTATTAGTACGTGTTGTATCTGTTTAGCATGCTGATATCTTAAAACAAATAACTTTAAGTTGTGGACTGACATTTTAGGTTTCATATAGCTTTGTCAAACTAGCTTCCTTTGTTGTCTTGGAGCTAGCATAGCAGTGAAGTTTCACTGATTGGAAAGCCAGAGTCAAGTTGAAAATTAGGTTAAATATGCTTTAAGTTTGGTGAGGCATTATATTATTGAGCCTGTGATTTTTCAACTTTATGTCCGAAACTAAAAAAACTATTTCTGAGCGAGTTTTAATTTTCTAGGCTGTAGGCTTTAACATGCTCATGTCGACTGGTGGACCTCATCATTGTATTTAGCTTGTTAAAGCTAAGGAATGCATGAGTGTACATTAGAGTAGCATTTTACTGGCCGCTGACTGATAAAATCAAAAACGACTGCTGAAATTTAAAGCTTTCCTCGAGCATAAAAACTACCCACCAATGGAGGAAATAAGACGACGCCACAAGTTAGCGGGGTGCTAGCTAATGTTAGCATGCTAGGCATCGGTGTCGTAGGCTCAAACTATAGCTGTTGTTTTCACTGCTAATGTTAGCTGCTTCAAGTAACAGCAAAGCGTCCGGCTTATTGACATTTACGTTTTGCATTTACAGTAAAGCTAATGTAGCGTTAGCTTGTCTGCATAGGTACGCCGTGTTCCTAAAATTTCTGGAACTTCGTCTCCTTGAAAAAACGTGAGCCTGGTGCGTCATGTGTCCTGTGTGTGAACATGCGACAGATGCGAGGTGTTGTCGGCAAAGACACGCAAGGCCTCGAGCAGCAGGCCGTTCGTGTACAAAGGATTGCGCAGATGTATGTGCGGGACACATGTATGCGACTTTTTTTGGTTTAAGGACAGCTTGTTTTGTGAGGCTCGATTAATCCACTGATGGACGTGAGCGCCTGCGTCCAATGCTTCCCGTTTTTCACGCACAGCCTCTTTGCCCCTTTGTTTCTTTGCGTGAATCCGATGGCGCAGTTAAATGTGTGAGGCATCCAGAAAAAAATAATAATAACGGATCAGATTGTCACCGAATAGGGATTTTCTGTAGATGAGTTATTCTAGTTTCTGTAATCACGTTGAAATATGATTTTCAGCCAGGTTGGTGCAGTGTCATCACATAGCTTTATTTTTTAGATTTACTATTTTATTCAAATTTGTTACGAAAAATAATCACTCATTAAATATTGGCCAGCAAGTATTACTATTCAGTGAATTTTCTCTTTCAAGTAAATTTGCTTTTCCAAACATTTGTGAATAAATTCAAATGCTACCTATCTGCATTGTTCATGCAGTACACACAGTTATTTGACTTTTCTTATATGACAGTACAATTTAAAAATTTTGACAGGTCACAAAATCTAGTCAAAAAGTTTCGCTCATCCCGTGTAAATAAAGCCAAGATGATGAAGGCAAAACTTGAACTAACAAGAAAAAGAAAGTGAAACTGTTCTATAAAAGGAAGTATTTTAACATTTGAACTTTTGATCAATCTCAAAGTTGAATATTCAGCGTGTTTTTTCAAAGCATTTATAGGAACGTGAGCACCTGCTTTCTCAAACACTTTTTACTGTTTTCTGCCTTCAATTCACCATTTGTGTACATACATAAGTGTTTTTATTCTGGACAGCAACTAAACTATGGTAACTTCATCTGTTTCAGCACTTAATATTGTWTACCAAAGAAATGGTGATGGAGAAGCCAAGTCCCCTGCTTGTAGGGCGGGAGTTTGTGAGGCAGTATTATACACTCTTAAACAAGGCACCAGATTTTCTCCACAGGTGAGGATAAAAATGTAATGTGGCACTTAGGTAAAAAAACACAATTCTGCAGGTGTTGATGAAATTTTTCACTACTCTTGTATTTTTAGGTTTTATGGGAGGAATTCCTCTTATGTTCATGGAGGACTTGACCCAAGTGGGAAGCTGGCAGAAGCAGTGTATGGGCAAGCGGTATGTGTTACAGTCTGATATGAGTTTGCTTTACAAGAACTTTAACATAAATGCCTTAATGCCATAAATGCCAAAAAAGTCATATGCATGTTTACTTTTGGTAAAGAAAAAGTATAGAAAACAAAATTAATATTTTTAAGAAATCAGTCGTAAGAATGTATGGAAAAGCTCCTCTTATGTTGTGTTTTTCTCTTCATAGTCTCCAATATCACAAAGCGGATTGAAGCTAATGCGCATCAGATTGATGAAAGATGGACAATTTACAAACTGAACAATATTAATTTTGAGTTTGACATTCAGCTGTGGTTTAGAATCTTTAGAAAAATCAAAGACCATTTAGTCCTGTACGTAACATGTAAAACAAAATTTTGAAGGAAGGACATGAAGAAATTTGCACAATCTGTCAAAATTGTAAATGGGGGAAATGTTTCTTATTTTTCATTGCCTAAAAAATCCATTCAAGCATAAAAAAAAAACCAAAATGCTTATCTAAATATATATATTTTTAAATTATTTGCATTTCAGGAAATCCACAAGAAGGTAATGTCTCTGCAGTTCAGCGAGTGCCACACAAAGATCAGACACGTTGATGCTCACGCCACGCTGAGTGATGGAGTTGTGGTACAAGTCCTTGGAGAGCTGTCGAACAACGGTCAACCTATGAGGAAGTTCATGCAGACGTTTGTGCTTGCTCCAGAGGTGAGAGCATCACCTTTCAGGGCTGTTGGCTCGAGTTGAACACTAACACGCATTTATTTTCTGTGATTTGTGGCATACTTGTATTAAAGCTATTAAATGTTTACGCTAATGAGGTTCAATGGGTGAGTTGAAATTATTTTGATTAGTAAATGCCTAAGTGTGAAGTCAGGATGTAGCAGAATCACTTTCTTTATTCTGATTTGAGAAACCATCATTAAAATTACTCAACTGTATTTTCATTGTGAACCTGAAAATATTAAAATATTTGTTTGAATTGTGTTTTTAGGGTTCGGTGGCAAACAAGTTCTATGTCCACAACGATATCTTCTGCTATGAGGACGAGGTTTTCGGAGACTCTGAGGCTGAGCTTGATGAAGGTAAAAATTAATTTTACTAAAACTTTAGATTGCTGTTTCCCCAATCTAACATTATGAGGTTCGTTTATTTCCTTTTTTAAAATCCAGAATCAGAGGAGGAAGTTGAGGAGGAACCGGAAGAAAGGCAGCCATCCCCTGAACCACTTCAGGAAAGCCCCAACAGCACCAGCTACTATGAACCTCACCCTGTTGCGTAAGCAGAATTGATCCTACTCCTGAATAATTAAAGCTTTGTTTGGGAACTCCACTTTACTGATATGCAGTCAAAAAGCAGAAATAAAGTGTTTTCCTCTAACACATCGGAAGTGCCTGTTAAATTCAAAACTCTCTACATATCTCAGCTATGCAGTTGTAGAAAAAATGCGTTGTTCAAAATGGTATGTCCGAATAAAACAGGAATCAGCTGGATTTCTTCTTTAAAACTTTATTCTCAACCTTCTGACTCCAATCAGGTTCACAGTACAGCACTCGGCACACCTCAGTATGACCTTGGGCTGAAAAACAAAACAAAACACAGCAGCTCTGCTCTGAGCAGAGACTCTGCAAAACACTAACAACTTCTGTCTACTATAATAATTAAATTCCCTTTATAATGTACATGGTTCCACACCTGGAGGTGTTACCTTTTACGTCAGACGTCAGAAGGTAACAAATTTTTGTTTAGGCTAAAAGAAAGAATGTGATAAGATACACACCAACTCTTATTCTGTTTAAACTTAAGGCTGCAATGATCAGAAAGTATAAAATACAATACAGCATCTAATATTCAGTTATTCAGTTACAAAATTTCCTTCACAGTGATTATTCCCCTCCTGTCTGAGCAGCAAGGTATCAAAAGGGATTGTATCTGTACATAGCAGGGACAAATCTGTGACTGTCTTTTATAAACAGTCATTGTGCAAACATCAGTAAGGGGATAATTCTTACTGTGGCTCAATGCTTTGACCTGTTTTCCTATTTTTTTTAACAAAAAAATCATAAAAAGTACAGACTTGAACACAAGAGGCACACACAGGTCCCACATAAAACAGGAAATGTGACAATGATCAACCAGTGGGGTGATGAGTTTAACCCTGAGTGCCTGAACTAACCAGTTTTATTCTGGTGATTGTCTAAACACAGCTTAAAACATTGCAAAAAAAATTTGACATGTACATGAAGATTTTTTTGTTTTGTTTTTAATTTTGCTCATGCAGAAATGGGGTAGAGGAGCCCATGGATGAGCCAGCTCCAGAACCGGAACCAGAACCTGAACAAGAGCCAAAAGCAGAAGAGATAAAGCCTGAGGGAGATGAAAAGGTCATGGAAGAAATGGAGGAGAAGGCACCTTCACCTGCGCCTGTAGAGTCTCCACCAAACCCCCAGGAGCCTCCCAAGGTAAATTGATTTATTTAGCAGTAATGGCTCTTAAAACTCTGTACATGGTGTGCTGCCTACCATATAGGAACCACACAGGAAATCCTGCATTTACAGTCAATGATTAGCTCAACCAAATTCTGTGATTTTGTCAAGTTCAAAAGTTGATTCTCATGAGGGGACGTAAAGAAAGCATTCCTTTTGCTACATTAATTTAACACAGTACTGCCAAAATGTGGTTGTACTTTTTATTGTACTTCTAAAAATAATTATGTAGTATTTTAATAAATAAATTTAAAAAACTTAGTTTAAAGGTTCAACCTGCTAGAGTTTAGTGGTTGAACAGACTTAGTGTAGCCCATAATGATGCACTGTTGCATTTCCCACAGCCTTTTTCCTGGGCTCTGGTGACCAGTAAAAACCTGCCTCCTTCTGGCTCAGTCGCCTCCTCTGGAATCTCACCACATGTTGTTAAAGGGACAAGCTCACAGGTAAAATACAGGTCATAACTATTGTTTATTAGAATGATATGAGAGGGATTATTCCTTATCACTTGTATGAATAGGGCCACCATGGATGATTAAGTTTGACTAGACTGTATCTTTAAAGTTTCATTAGAGGTGAGGGAAAACAAAGTTTTTATTGGAGCATTTTAAGATTTAGAACAAGATGTGACATTAAATACATTAATCTTTGTGTCTGAATGGGCTAATCGGCACGACAGAAAACCCCAAAGAACAGTAAGAGGTACTGAAATTTGAAGAGAGGTTCTGTCTGTGTGTTCTGATTGATTCAGGCGTCAATCCAATGTACAGTAATAATTATGGTGACATTTATTCCAGTATTGTTAGGAAGAGGGACTTTGAGATTGTTTAAAACAAAGTTTGAAGTTTACTCCTGAAATATAAAGCTGAGCACATAATTTTATATAAAATCCCAAGCAGTCTGACACAGGAATTACTATTAATTGAATAAATTCTAATAAAATTACTAGTAAAACTTAATTTTAGAACTGAAATATGCCAACATGTCCGTCTCTGAATTTCTCTCCCCTTGCATGAAGTGAGGTTGTTGTAGCTTTTTCATGTGATGTCCTTTGTTCAGCCCAGAGTTGAATCCAAGCCGGAGACGCAGACGACACCTCTTCGTCCCAGAGACCAGCGCACCCGTGACAGACCCACTTTCACCCAGCGAGGCCCCAGACCTGGTAATGCTAATCATTTCCAGATTAAGGTTTTGTTACTTTTTTCCCACTTTTCTCACTATCTGCATGTCTTTGTCACTACTAGATGGTGTTGGATCATCAGAGTCACAAACGGGAAAATCACACTTAAGTTTTGTTAACAAAGGTGAATATATCTATAGCACAGTTTTATTCATTTGTTGGTGAGATTTAGTATTCAGTTTCAGGTGTGATGAAGAGGATAAGTTGCTGATTTGTGCATGTTTGTCACCTACAGGTGGCAGGAGCGATCCAGAATCTGGTGATCTGGACACCAGGAGAATTGTAAGATACCCTGACAGCCACCAGCTGTTCGTCGGCAACCTCCCACACGACATTGACGAGAACGAGCTCAAGGAGTTCTTCATGAGTACGTTTTCTCTCTTAGAAAGCAACAGTTTGTTACCTTCAGTTTCCAGTAATAATTTTTTTCAAACTTTTATTCATTCCATAAAAAACAAAATTCTATGTACAATAAAAAAATACAAATAAAATGAAATGAAAGATGGCAGAGAGAAGAAAAAAAACTTATATCTGCCCCCTTTTTTCTTAATTATAAATTCAAATTATAATCTTCACTTAACAAAACAAAACATTGAATCTTTCTAGAACAATAATTTATAAAACAATAATTGAGACTGTATTGTGATAGTTTATTTGTTCTTGTTGTAGCGTATGGAAATGTAGTCGAACTGCGAATCAACACCAAGGGGGTCGGTGGAAAGCTGCCCAACTTTGGATTTGTGGTTTTTGATGACCCTGACCCTGTGCAAAGGATCCTTGGGGCGAAGGTAGAAGGGGCATGTATCAATATTTCATTACCCATTTTCTTTGGTGGTGGTTTGGTGATACATTTCTTCTCTTAATTTGTCACTTATTCTTTCTTCCCTGTCATTATCAAGTGTGTGTGTGTAGTATGCAGTTTTCATCCAGTTCTTTGTTTTTAATGTCTGAAACACTCAGTAATTGTGGAACTGTAACTACAAGAGTCTTAGTAGTGACTGTCCCCTTCTCGATGCAGCCCATCATGTTTCGGGGAGAAGTGCGTCTCAATGTGGAGGAGAAGAAGACGAGAGCTGTGCGCGAGCGAGAGATTCGTGGCGGGGACGAGCGTCGGGACATGAGGCGCAGCGATCGGGGCCCCGGAGGTTCACGAGGCGTCGTGGGAAGTGGAATGATGCGTGAGCGTGACGGGAGGGGACCACCCTCCCGAGGCGGCATGGCCCCCAAACCTGGCATGGGCTCTGGGAGGGGCACCAGCGGCCAGGGAGAGGGCCGCTTCACGACCCAGCGTCGCTGAGAAGAAATCGTATCATGTTCTTCACCCTGAACCGTTCTCATTAATGAAAAGAAATCGTCATGTATAAAGTATATATTTGGTGTTTACTTTTTTTTTATTGTTTCTTTTCCTCTTTGCTTTGGAATGTGACAGCCTGTCAACAGTTTGTTTGTGAAATAGACCAAACAAATAAGCAAACAAAAATACATGTTGCTTATTAGTTGTGATCTGAACATCATTTTTTTTGGGGTATCTTGGGAATTCAATCCTAAATTTGTCCATTTGTGAATAAAGGCAAACCACCCAGGACTAGTCTGCCACATTAGGAGGGACTGAAAAGACTTTAAACTTCAACAAAACAGCCCATCATTTTGAGAAGAGATTATATACCTTGACTTCTGATTCATAAGAGTCCTCGATTGCACAATTTATATTGTAGTTTTCTGCCCATTACTGTTGGACAAGAGCAAAATGCAAAGTTTGTGCAGTTCCAGAGGAAAAGCTCGGCTTTTACTTTTTTCCCCTCCCTTTTTTTGAAAGACCACTGCTTGAAAATTGCATAATGCACTCACCGATATGCACTAATGGGTACTCGTGTTACGTTGGCGTCCATGCTCCGAACACAGCTGGAGGGACCTTTATGTTAATGTGACACAATGTTCCAGGACAGGTCTCCATCACAGCCTGGCTGCTGTGACCAATGTACTTCTCACACTTTTGACCCAAACCTAAGCTTCAGCCACTGCTGGATGGACAAGCTGATGAGCAAATCAACATTTTTTTATCTGTCATTTTTAAATCAAAAGTTCAGCTTCAGGACTTTGACCAAATGAGAACTCTGGGGACAGAAGACGAACAATAGAAAGCGATAATGGCTCAGTTTTTTGTTTTGTTTTTATTCCAGTTTTTTTTTCCAGCCAGCTTGACTGTGGCACTGGGATGAGCATAATCTTTCCTCCTTCCCTCCCTCCTTGTCTCGAGTGCAGAGTAACAAATAAATGTACAGCAAAAAAAAAAAAATCATAGTTTAGTATGTTTTGCTTTTTCTGTGTATAATTTTTATTTCTCGGCTTGATACAAAAAGCATGATGGTGCCTTCAATTTCACCTTTTCGAGTCTTACTGAAGTGCAAAGCGGTTCGAGGCTCGCTGCCTCCTGGTGTCCAGAGCTGCTTGTTTTGAACTCTTATTCTGCTGAGGGCAGATTGAAATAACAGTATTCATAAGATTTGTTTTTTCAGGTTTGTTTTGTTCTGTATCATTTTATTATTTGAGATGGTCTGCTGTGAGCTTGCTTTCCCTGTAATTCTGAATTTTGTAGAAACTAAAGTTGCCTCCTGTTCAGGGAAAAAGTGCATCTAAAGATTATGCCCCCCCCCCCCCACACACACACACACACACACACACTTTAAAACGACAGATGGTACGTTTAAAAATGGGAAAACGATCGGTCTTTGGTTTAACGTGGAGATTCTGCGTTTCGTTAAACTAAACTTTTGGAAAGTGTTAATGTTTCACAAGGTAAATCGGACTCTGTTGAACCTTTCTTGGATAGTGTTTTTATTTTTTATCTTTTCTGCACATCATCGCAGCACTCGGGTTAATCATTGGACTCAAGAGTTGTTTGCTTTTTCTTACAAACAATTTTGTACCGATTTGTGTGGTTCGGCTGACCAAAGCTGCGGCCATCACTCAAGTAAATAATTGTGCACACTTTTTCTATTGTCAATGCATTTGTATTTTCATATGCTGATTATTCACTGTGCTTATTTTATTTTAATTTGTTTTTTCTATTTAAGTCAAGGTTATAACAGTTGAATTTGTTGGCTCCTCACTTGTCTCCTAGGATTTGTTTTGGTTTTAACTTTCTGTAGGGAGGAAAGACTTTGATTTCAGCTAGAAAAAGAAAACGTGAAAGCTGTTTCTGTTCTGGTTATTTTGTTATCTTGCACTGAAATGGGAAGTAAAATTACGATGTAGCATTTTTCTTGACAAGTATACCAAGGTCTTCCTTGTTTGGTGGTATTGCACTATTTCCAATAGTCCTGGGACAATCCGTCGCTCTAAAAGAAAGGCTTTTACAACAACGAAAAACTGCTCAGCATTAAATGTTTGGCCTAAGATACCTAAAGGTAGTGTTTACTTTTCCCCTTTGAGATCATTTTAGCCTTCAGATAGCTATTGATGAGCCAATGTTACAGAAAAATGTACTCCTTGAGTGTCAAAATTCTCTTATATTCATGGCTGTTTCTTAACCCGGCCAGTTTACTGCAGTGATCAAAGAGAGCGGTGAAGAAGAGCCATCATGCTTTCAGACCAATGTTGGGCTTTTTCATGTTATTAGTGGAAACATGTTTAGAAACGCAGTCAGGTAATTGTTATTTTTTTTCTTCGAGATATTAAAGAATTCATCCCCTACCCACACTGTAAAGGATCCTCACAAGATAATGGAAGGTTGCAAGTTCTTTTTCCTGTGTTAAAACTACAAACAATGCATCTCATTGTGAATCATTCCAGTCCTTTGAGTGGAAATAGAAAAGTATCGTCTTGGCTTTAGCAGGTGTGGTAAACAGCTGGCTTCCATCTTAGTTTTTACCGTGTTTACCTTTGTTGTTGGTACAAATTGTTGCCCCTCCTCCCTTAGTTTAGATTTTTTTTCCTTTTACATTTTGAATGTGTTGGATTTAACATAAAATAAACTACTGATAACAGCATTGTCATACTACTTGTCATGCTTACAGGTAATTCTCTAGACTTGATGTAAATAGCTCGTCACATTTTGCAAGGTGACATCTCCAGGTTCTTGCTCAAAAAACTTGTTAAATTTTTTAAGGTTTTTGCCACTTTTTTGGTCTTCTAGTACGAATGACGAGTTGTCAGAGTAAATTTGATGTTCTATTCTCTTCTTAAACTCTGCTGACATGAGTTGATGCTTCATTTTGTAAATTTAAATCTTTGAGGTGGGATCTTTGACTTCCGCTAAGATTAACCAGAACAAAACCTCCCTTTTTTGTTTTTCTTTTTCAGAAGATCATAAATTGCCAAGGACCTGCCTCAACCACTTATTTGGAGGGTTTATGGTTTAAAGTTTTACACACAGATGTGGGTTTATAACTATGCTGGTTTATACACCAGGTTACAAAACTCTTAAACATAATATCTATGTTTAAACATATGCACCAATAATAAAATTTAGGTTTCATTCGTTGTACTTTTACTTTTTTTTTAATGTGCTGGTACATAAGATATGTATGCTCTGCTGTTGTCATTAGGGTGCTGCAGCACCCTTCGTGCCCCTATATCTCACAGCCTAATGTATTTAAAGTTTTCATTAATACGTTTCCAATGTTTTTTTTTTGNATGACACAAAAAAAAAACATTGGAAACGTATTAATGAAAACTTTAAATACATTAGGCTGTGAGATATAGGGGCACGAAGGGTGCTGCAGCACCCTTCGTGCCCCTATATCTCACAGCCTAATGTATTTAAAGTTTTCATTAATACGTTTCCAATGTTTTTTTTTTGTGTCATTTTTGTTATTTTAAAAAAAGTGGAACAAAATTTGTCTTTGTGACAGGCTGCAGGTAACAAATTGTCTTACGATACAGTTTAATTCTGGTTCTTTGCTACATTGTTTTGCATGCGTAACAAACTGGGTTCATACATAAGAGATGAAGAGCCTTTGTGTCAAAGGTCAAAGTTAAATGCACAAACAAAGCATTCCTTTGAAAACAGAAAATCAGCCCAAGTCCAAAAAATAAATGCCTTTTTAGAGGATCTTCATAAAGTCTGAGGACATACTAAGACTACATGAAAAAAAAAATCATTTCAGTTTTGGCTCAGTGTGTCAAAAATATATTCTTGCCCTTTAAATTTGCTGATCGGCCACGTATCGCCACGTTTGCGCGCATGCGCCCTTTTCTCATATGTGTTCCGGGTTTGCTCAGAGAGCACAGCGATAAAAACAATTGTAGGTCTTTTTTTCCTTCATTTTAATGGTCAGGGCCTTTTTGAAAAATAGAGCCTTTCATCATTTCTTATAGAGGACGTCTGTAAGAATGAATTTCTTCAGAGGAGTGATAACAGGCCAGGCTGCCGGGCCACAACCAACAGGAGCGGAGACGGTAGGAAGCCAGCACGGCTAGCTGCTAGCTGCTAGCTGTTGGATGTTTAACCAGTGTGTTTATCACGAACTGATGAGTCCACAGAAGAACTGCAAACAAACACAAACAAATGTTACGTGCACTGTGACTCACTCCCCTAAAAACTATGGATATGTTATAAACAAAAACTGTTTTTGGAGCTGGAAAGCTAATTAAATTGTTAGCCAACGCGTTAGCTCGATTCAATCTGTCAGTAGAAAGCTACGTCGAGGCTATGTAAACTTTGCCTGCTGTCTGTCGTGTCAATGAGAGTTTATTTAGTGACAACAATCACAGAGAGCTGACTCATTTGTCAGCCACTCTGACATGATCCTTGATTTCAAATATTCTTCATTCTTATCAGTAAAAAGATAATTTGAAACACAAGCTATCGCAGTTCAACAAACTGCACACAATTTCATGTATGACTGCCTTGACTGAGTTCACGCCTTAAATCGTTAATTTTTGATTTCATTCATTTTGTACAAAACATTTTACAGGCGTACTTCGTGATCTACTTTGTGTGAACACTGTTTTAAGATGATAAAAAGATAAAGTTACACTTGTGGTTGCTTGCTGATGCTGTTTGGCACTTCTGCAGAATGCACAAAACTTTTAAATACTTTTAAAATGATTGCATTCCTCTGCACAGCGAATCTGCTGGTTCTGTGTTCATTGTTGTTTTCTCAAGAAGTATTTGAGTACTTCAGCTCTGCAAATAAGTGCTTTTTTCCCCCCTTTAAATCAGACTTGTTGCAAGAAAGTTCTTACTATGCTACCACTGTTTACTTTGTCCTAAATTAGATACAGTATGAGTAGATGGATATGGATAGATAATTTGATCCATCCATATTATTTATCAGCTTCTTCCTTTCTTTGTCAAGAGGGTCACTGGTACCCATGTCCAGCAGTCAGTTTGAATGGCAGTGTACAAGTCCATGAGAGGGCCACATAGAAAAAAACAAAACAACCATTCACACTCTCACACCTTGGGACAATTTACAGGTAGCCTAACATTCATATTTTTGGTCTGTAAGAGAAAACTAGAGTACCTAGAGAAAACCCATGCATGCACATAAAGAATATGCTAACTCCTCCCAGAATTCAATCTGGCAGTTCTTGCTGAGAAGCAGCTTTACCAGCTGAGCTACTGTGCTGCCAAAACCACACATTTCTCACATCACAAAACAAGTAAAGACTAAAACTCATGAAATAACTCAAAATGCCAAAAATAGATAAATAATTATTAGAGTAATATTCATAGTGAAGACAACATGTTTACACAATGACAAGTTGCTGTTTAGGGTGTGAAAAACCAAAATATGATTATTTCTCCCCCCCACCTTTTATTAACAGATCCAGAAGTTGTGTGACCGGGTTGCCTCTTCAACACTTTTAGAAGATCGCAGAGATGCTGTTCGGGCTCTTAAGTCCCTCTCTAAGGTAAAGTATGAGGATGAAATACTCAGTAACTTGTTCAGTAGGTACACTGCACCCATCTAAACAGGGGTTGGAATGGTTCTAGGACTTTATCAAAGCTTAACTTATTAATATTTTAGTAAATTTCCACTGTAGCTGTGCATTGTTTACATCACTTAAAACCTTTTTTTAAATATTTTAATTGAACCTCTTTTTGTTCTGCTCATGGACAGTTTTGAGGGTTTATCGTGCTGAATCACAAAGCACCAAAGAGTTCATAAAATGTTTCTATCTGTGTTTAGGCTGCCTAAAAAGTCTTTATTTTAAATTCTGTTTTAAAAACCCTCACCAGTTTCATGACAAATTTTCCCTTTTGTAGAAATATCGCATGGAAGTGGGCACACAAGCAATGGACCACTTGATTAACATCTTGCAGACAGACAGGTTTGATAATTTTTAATGCATTGCCAGCCTTAAATGTTTTCTCCATGTATGTGGTACCGATTCAGTGTTGTTGTTTTAAGTTTAATACAAAATCAGTTTCTTTATTTGAATTATATTAATAAATTGAACTTATTCCCCTTTAATAAAGAACATCCAACACATAATAAAAAAATCTTGACAGATTTTTATTAATCTTTATTGTTTTCATACATCTGTAAACAGTTAAACATAATTATTTTGACTTTTTTTCTTTATTTTCTTTCTAAATCCTACAGGTCTGACTCAGAAATCCTTGGATATGCTTTGGACACACTCTACAACATTATCTGCAATGATGAGGAAGAAGAACAAGGTGTTACTTTTCAGCCAAACATGTTAAATTTATATCATAGCGTAGAGAGACACATTATTTGAATCTCTTCTAAATTCACCGTAATTGTGTGAAGTATGCAGGTGTAATTAAGTTAATGTCATCATTTCATCTGAACAACATTCAATTTGCATCCCAGCCTTATTTTAATGTGACTTTATGTAAAGACTGTCATCTCTCTTTTCTCTTTCATGTTTTAACTCTGCAGATGAATCAGAAGGTAAAAAGTCTTTGACTGTGCATGATGACAAACCTTTTAACCACCAACAGAGCTCTCCAGTTGCACAGTTATTTGTTGGGCTTTTACAGAAGAACACCTTTTGTTTCATTTTTACCCTTTACGCAGTAGCCCATTTGTAAAACAGCTCATTTATTTCCATGCTATGTTTTATTTTGTGGCATGTTTTCACAACAATCCGTCAGCTGATGATAAAACTCAAAGCAGCTGAAGGAGTTCAGGCTTTCAGGGGAAACTTTCCTTTCCACTGCGCCCCCTCCTCACTCAGTAATAATACCCCCCGTGCACATGCTCTCTGTCTCATTGAAGCTTTGTGTGTTTGTGTCTGGTCAGCTCTGACAAATCAAGACAATTATGTAGTAAAAATTACCCAACTTTACTCAAATCTGTTGCACCATAAAATGCTACAGGAGTCTGTCTGGGTCACAACACAAAAGCTTTACTAATATCACAACTCTCTGTGAAACTGCTTTGTTCTCATGTCCTTGGTGTATCTTTCAACATATTAATATGTCTGTATGTTGTTGTGAAATTTGACAGTTTTGTGAATAATTGTATTTTTATTTCTCAACTTATTTTCTTCATTATTTTGTCATAAGAGCTTTGGATTCTTCATTGTGACAGAAACAAAGTTGTCCGTACAGTATTCGCTTTTGCTTTGGCACAGGTGTGGTTTCAAACCCCTCCTGGGGTAAATATCTGCCTCTTCAGTTGCAAAAGTCTTCTCTAATTATAACCTCAGTCTTTAAAGGTGTTTGTTTGCTGTGCGGTGTTGGTGAGGTCATCCACAGGTTAATTTATCACAAGATTTTTTTTCATTAAAATAAAAGCTGCCTTTTGAAAACACATTTTTCTTTGAGCAGCAAGACAAAACTAAAACTGTAGACAAACAAACAAAGTAGACAAATGTTAAAATGGTTTGGAAACAAAAACAGAGCTAGGGTTTGAAAAATCTTTAGATTTCTTGGTAATTATGAACACAAACATTAGGTTTAAAAGTTTTTAGGCACCTCACACTTTTGATTCAGTTCCTCTTCTGTGAGATCATCAGTTAATTTTGAATATCTTAATACAACTCCCTCCTTCCTCTTTGTGTGACTACCAAAAAGAAGCATTTATACTTAGAATTAATTTGCATCCAGTTGTATATCTTACTCAGCCATCTTGTCTGTTCTGTGCATGCCATAAACCAGGGGATTCCAGTCCTGCTCCTCGAGGGCCTCTATTCTGCATGTTTGACATGTTTCCCCGCTTCAACACACCTGATTCAATGTTCATTTCTTCAGGTTCTACAGAAGCCTGTTAATCACACATTCATTCAGATCTGATGTGTTGGAGCAGAGAAACAAGTAACATTTGCATGAAGGTGGCCCTTGAGGACCAGGATTAGACACCCATGCCAAMGACGGTCTGAGCTCTGCACTTCCACCCGTCTGAGTCTTGCCTCGCATGTTCCTTCAACAGTAATTATTGAGACAATTATAAACATCAACAAAATCTTTTTTTTTTTAAGATTTAAAAATATTTTCAGAATCTTTCACATTCTAGATGCATCTATCAGTAGATTTTACCTCCCACTCATAAACTTACATTAAAACTTGTATAAGACCAGATTTAAAAGTAATTTTGCACCGGTTCTATGTATCTAATTGAGTTTTGGTAGGGATTTTAGAGCTCAGTTCTTAAGTGTTTTTGCTGTCAATAATTTTAAAAATAATCTGTATGATCTCACGACTCTTTTTAAAATTTCAGCTTTTAAAGTCAAATTTAGCCAATTGGGTTTATTATTTATCAGTTCCCTTTGTAATAATCTATCTGTTCAGCTCTTCCTTTATCTTTTTGATGACTTTAGTTTGTGCACATTTATGCGTCCTGCTCAGTTTTCTTGTAAAGTCACTAATTTTCACTTGGTGATCCTATTTGCACAGTTTCAAAACACTTTAAGAAGTTATCAGCGTTCAGTTTTTGTCCCTTAACTTGAGCTGATAGCTGTGAACAGGCAGTTTTTTCACCCACTCGATGACTTGAGTTACAGACGACGTTTCTTATTTCAGCTTTTGTTTTCCTCTCAGATGAGAATGCTCAGAAGCAGGCAGATGACCTCGGAGCCCAGTTTACAGAGAAGCTCATCCAGGACCCTGAACACATAACCCTACTGCTCACCCTGTTGGAGGTACTGTTCTGGTCCTGCTTCATTTGTAAAGCATCATTTTTTAAATGTTGTCGAATGACAGCTGTGTTTACAAATTGATGTGGTTTATTTGTTATCTCGAAGGAGTTCGACTTCCATGTCCGCTGGCCTGCAGTGAAGTTACTGACTGCCCTCCTGAAGAACCAGGGTGTTCAGGTGCAGGGTATCATCCTCGTCAGCCCAATGGGTGAATCAAACTTTATCTCTATCAAACTAGTCACTTCTTTTGTCGTTTAGACTTGTTTTTTCTTGTCTGTCAAAAGAACAATTTATTTTTATTCATCTTTTACTAAGAGTCATGTTTCGTTTCTCTTTATAGGTGTTTCCAGATTGATGGACTTGTTGGCAGACTCTAGAGAAGTCATTCGCAACGATGTAAGGATATTTTTTTCCTGTTCTATAGTCAACAAAACTGTAAAATCCTCTGAGATTATGTATCAAATAAAAGCTTGTACAAGTGGCTGACAGTCCTGTTTCTTGCTTCCCATAGGGTTTGCTGTTGCTTCAGCAGCTGACCAAAGGCAACGCAGCCATTCAGAAAATCGTGGCGTTTGAGAACGCATTTGAGCGCCTCCTTGACATCATCACAGAAGAGGGCAGCAGTGATGGAGGTAAAAAAAAAAAACCCAACAACAACTGACCACAGAACTGCCACTTTACACTTAAAAACTATTATTAAATCCTGTAACTTATTCAAAATGATACATACTGTATATTTTTGTCTTCTGATTTCTCTTGGCTCTGATGTGCAGGCATTGTGGTGGAGGACTGTTTGCTGCTGCTGCTCAACCTGTTGAAGAACAACAGCTCCAACCAGAACTTCTTCAAAGAGGGCTCCTACATCCAGAGAATGAAGCCTTGGTTTGAGGTCGGCGACGATAACTCCGGCTGGTCAGCTCAGAAAGTCACTAACCTTCACCTCATGCTGCAGGTAAAACACAACCGCCGCATTTGAAGGTTGATTTAATCTGATTGCACAGTATTCAAGCCTCTTAAATTTGTTGTAATCTCAGCTGGTGCGAGTGATGGTGTCACCTGTAAACTCACCTGGAGCCACAGCCAACTGTCAGAAGTGCATGTTCCAGTGTGATCTGTTGCAGCAGCTGTGCACCATCCTCATGGCCACCGGAGTGCCTGCTGACATCCTCACTGAGGTAATAATATTGTTAATAACCAGTCATAATGCGTCCTAATCCTGCTCAGTTTCTTTACACTTGATCTGGTTGCTTCCTTTCAGACCATAAACACTGTTTCCGAAGTTATCAGAGGCTCACAGGTCAACCAGGACTACTTTGCTTCAGTCAACGCTCCTTCAAATCCACCAAGGTAATGTATCCAGTTCATTAGCTCACCCTTCTGTTAAAGGGATCCATGATTAGTTGTAACATTAGACTTTATTTGATAAACATTTATTTTAACTGTAAAATAAAGACTGTAAAAATACTGTAGGATGTTTAGTTTTGTAAATTTTAAAAATTTTAAAAAGGTTGATCTTGGACAAAATGTAACGATCGGCTCTTTTAAATGAAACCAGAGAGCGTTGACAGAGAGGAGAAGGTAGAAATGACTCAGACTGTAACTGGTAATTTTTCCTGCTTGGCCTTCAGAGGAGCATGACGTGCTTTTCGCTCTCTCTGACCCCCCCCCCGCTTAGCTACTTTTGCTTATTTCCTCCTTCCATCCGAAACTAAAGGAATTATGGATTTGGTCATCTGGTCTCTGAATGAAATTGACACAATTATTATTTTTTTGAACGAGGGGAACGTGGCTGTCTGGGTGGAACGGTTGCTGCTGGACTTGTCTGATTCCTGGGGCTGGAATCTGATATGCCAGCACCGCTTTCCATCGAAGACATGGAAGATCTTTATTTATTTGGATTATGATAACTGGATTCCTGCTGATCGGCAGAGGAGGGTTTCAGATTTATCGAAAAATGAAGCAACCCTGACAGTGGATCGGGCCTTTGAAGAGCTGTCGGGCGCACTTGAAGGATTCTGCCAGGTTGGTAGCACACAGACTCAGCTGGGGAAAAAATTCAGATGTGATTCTGATGAGGATCGCAGCTCAGGAGCAACCCTTCACCTTGTATGGACTACATTTGGGTAGGGCTCCTCCTCCCGCTGTAGAAAAGTTACGTTGTGTTACAGGATCATCCCCTCCTCCTCCCGCTGTAGAAAAGTTACGTCGTGTCACAGGATAATTTCCTCTCCTCTCCTCTCGCTGGACATCGCTCAGAGCGAAGCTTTAAAAACTGTAGTTTTTCACACCCAATTGTCGGAGAGAAAAAGCATTTTTTATGTATTGTTACCCACAGAGATTATTTAAAAAAAAGACATGGACGTTCGTTCAGTCGTAAGTCCATCTTGCTAATATAAAGTCGGCTTCTGCTCTGATGAGCACGCAGCAGCTGGTAAGTTCAGCAGGCAGAAGCTCATTGTTTGGCAGGCAGATATTAAAGCAAAAATGTTGGGTTTAATTAAGATTACAGTTTTCTGCAAAAAAATGCTCTAAAATTTAAATTATCTTTTTATGATAATTTTCTACCGCAATATATACCGTTACCGTGAAGGGGTTCTATTTATACCGTGATATGCATTTGAGGTTGTGCCGCCCAGCCCCACATCTGGGTGAGCTTCAGACGGTGAGAAGTGAGGAATGACCCCAAATTCGGCAGATTGGATTTTTTTGCCACCTCAGAGTTGCAGTTAACGCTTCAAAAGCAGCAGGAATTTCAAGGCTGCTTTGTTCCAAAATAATTGGTTTATCTATCTGGCTCCCAGCGGCACAGCCTTGAGGGCAGTGCTTATCTCAACCTCTCCAGGATGGAATGTCTACTAACTGGATTCACTCCCACCCCCATCACCCGTGTTGGACCTGGCCTTGGAACTGAATTGGCAGAGGAGGAGGAAAACTCTGAACTCTAGCGAATTGAGTAGAGACAATAACATCTTGTGACTCTGGATGGGCCCAGGGTTGGGCCTAGCACAGACCCCCCCCAACGTCACCTACTGCTCTGAACCTGCCCCATTTTACCTCCCCTTTATGTGTTATCTGACCTAAGCCCCCCCCCGATGTCCGCCCCTTCAGGGTGGATATAGCTCACTAGCAGCCTCGCACCGAGGACCTATGCACGTCATCATTTACCCAGAATGCTTTGCGTGTAAATAAAATGGCCCTGTCCGTGCTAAAATATATTTTTAAACTTTTAGTTTAAAAATTATAAAAACTAAACATCCTACAGTATTTTTACAGTCTTTATTTTACGGTTAAAATATGTGTTTATTAAATAAAGTCTAATGTTACAACTAATCATGGATCCCTTTTTATAAGTGATGAACTTGGTGAGTTTTTACTCTTTATTGTCCACAGACCAGCTATTGTGGTGCTGCTTATGTCCATGGTGAATGAGAGGCAACCATTTGTGCTTCGCTGTGCGGTCCTTTACTGCTTCCAATGTTTCCTTTACAAAAACCAGAAAGGCCAGGGGGAGATAGTGGCTACGCTGCTACCCTCCACGATTGACGGTGAGAATAGTTCGTGTTACATTTTTGACTGTCATGGATTTTCTCTCTTAACAGTTTTTGCTTTCCTTTTTTTTTCCTCCCCCCTTCAGCTAATTCCATCTCAGCAGGTCAGCTGCTGTGTGGAGGCCTGTTCTCAGCAGACTCTCTCTCCAACTGGTGTGCCGCTGTGGCCCTGGCTCACGCCCTGCAGGACAACCTCACTCAGAAGGAGCAGCTGCTGAGGGTTCAACTTGCCACCAGTCTGGGCAAGCCCCCCGTCTCTCTGCTGCAGCAGTGCACCAACATCCTCTCACAGGTAGGACATGCCCTTCACTTGTAAACGTACCGACAGGTTACGAGTGTCTTGGTGGAATAGGTTTGTGTAAAAACAGGACTACTTTTGGCAGACTTGCAAAGGTTTAATACTGATACGGTTTTGCAGGGTGATAAGATCGTCCGGCGGGTAAGTAAAGTGCGTTTGTAGTGTGTGTGTATATGTGCATTTTATGTCTTTGGGTGGCAGTTCTGGTTATTTTGGCGTGGCATTAATAGTAGGGGTCTCTGTGTCCCACATGTTGGTGGATCTTGCTTTCTTTTAACTTTTTAGTGTCCTGCTTTGTCCCTAACTAAAGGCTCAGACCTAGTTTATCACATACAGTGTTTCTCCTAGCATTGTCCTTCAGAACCGGTCCTCACAAAGGTCGTAGTATATAATGTTTATTTACTAAACGTCTGTGCATGTTTGCCTGGGCCTAATTCACTGAAGCTTGTTGGGGGCAAAGCCAGTAAAAAACCTTGACATAAGTACACTCCTCACACCTGAGAACGTTCTGTCTCCTCTGACTGCATTTGTTAGTCGAGGATTGTGAAATTAACAATTTAACATGAGGGGCAGAGGACAGGGGCGTCACGCTGTTTTTAACTGTTGTCTTTGCTAATATAACACCTGCTATTGCCTAAAACTTAGTGGTTGTTGTGCTGCAAGCCTGCTAAACTGTTAGTTCAGGAAGTGTGCTGCAGCTGTTTTGGGGTCTTTACTTTTTTGAGTGAGGGATCTTCACTGTTGTTCTGTCTTAGTTATTAAATAAATTCCTACAAACCATAGCAGGTTGAATGATATTAAAGTTCCTCCTACACATCCCTGCTGTACACGGACATCTGGTTTACTATAACTTGTTTTGAGCTGTTTTATAATAATGAGGCTCTGTTTCTTTTTAAGCTGTAAAACCCTGGGGTGTTTTTGGACATTAAACCTCTGAGTGTTGATGCTTTGTTAAAATTTTCACAAAGAAAAGTGGTGAAGTCTGTAACACTGATTAAAAGAGCCAGAAATAGGGAACGACTCAAGACTTTTGCACAGTGCTGTTACTGGTGAGCAGGCCAGTTTCTCCTGAAATGTCTGCTTTACCAATTGCTTTTATTTGATAATTTCAAGTCATTTTTTTGTTTTTGTTTTGAAGCCGTTTCTTTTGTTGTTTAATGTTTTTAAAAGTTGAAGTAATTTTTGAATTTATATATATTTTTATGAGTTTTTTAAGCAGCTGTTTATAAACAAACAACTGTTTGCTCATTTGACACGTGGTCATTTCCTGTCTTTGTTTTCTTCCTCATTTTCGCTTTACATTTGGAGACAAAAGCTGAAAAGGTGATTTTGAAAAGTCGCTGTAGGACGTAACATAAGTTTCTTTTTGCTCTTTCACATAGTCATCACTCAGATCTTCAGACTTGCTCAGCTTTCATCGTATCACTGCAGGAAAACGTGTTGCTTTATCCAACGCATGCTGTGCATTAAGTGTTAATTCTTCAGCCTGAAGCTGCAGACTTTAATGCCTTTACATGCTTTTATTTTTCCTTTTTATTTGACATTCCAGCTTCATTCATATTTTTTTCCTACAGCTTACTGAGACAAATCAACATAAAAAGCTGCAGAATATTCTTGTAAACATTTTAATTTGTCTTAAAAGCAAAAATCTTTCCTAAAGTTATTTTCATGGAAATATTTTTCTTTATATTCAATTAAACAACAGTTTCTTCATGTTGTTTTGGGACACATTAATGTGCATGTGCAGATAACTGCTGGGTCTATTTTATTTTGTTTTTTGGTAATTTAATTTGCAAAAATGATCATTCAGTTGTTAAATAAGGAAAAGAGACACAGACTCTAATATTTTTATGTGCTTGCATGTGTTTTTTTTTTTCTTTTTACAATCTAACCCTTCCTAAAAATGTCAAATGTTTTTGCACTTACTGTTTTGTTAACAACTAATTATAGTCATAACTAATCGCTGATGTTGTTTGATGCATTATTGGATGAATCTAGTAATACTCTTCTTTGTCATAAGAAAAATCTACTTGTTTTTATTTAATCTGAATGTTTTTATTTCCAACATTTTAAGATAACCAAATTGTCAGAATTATTGCAGTGTCTCATAAAAATGTTTAGTTAAGCAAAGAGAGAAAAATCTTAATTTAGAGCTAATTTTGACTCTGTAATTTAAAGTTATTATTATTATTATTATTGTTATTGTTATTATTGTTATTATTATTATTGATTTATTGTTTAATTCAGATATTTTAAAGATAAATTCTGACTTAATTTATGGTCACATTTTAGCCCAGTGATGTCCAGTCCTGGTCCTTGAGGACCTCTATCCTGCATGTTTTTGAGGTTTCTCTGTTCAAGCACAGCTGGTTTGAATGAATGGGTGATGAAAAGTTTTCTGAAGAACTTGAAGAGGTAATTCAATCACTGATTCAGGTGTGTTAGAGCAGGTAAGCAAGTAAAACATGCAGGATGGCAGCTCCTGAGGACCAGGATTTGGCAGATCTGTTTCTGCCAGACTAAACTTTACACAGCCATTATCCAGTTTCACTCTTCTTTCAAAGGCTTAATGCTTTATAATTTGACCGTAACTCTTCAGGAGCACATCTGAGCATTTGTTCCTGTTGGTGTTTTTCTGCAGGGCAGTAAAGTCCAGACCAGAGTGGGCCTCCTCATGCTGCTGTGCACTTGGATCAGCAACTGCCCGATTGCCGTCACTCACTTCCTCCACAATCAGGACAATGTTCCCTTTGTATCCTTGAAGCTGTTTTTACCTGCATTTTTATTCCACTTTCACTTTCAGATAGATTTTTTGTTTTCACTCGTGCACTGAACACAAACAGGGTGCTTGGTTTGTTTCACTCTGAGTTAAACCTAATCTTGACTCGGTGACTCCTGTAGCTGACTGCTCAGATCTCAGAGAACCTGGGGGAAGACGAGCGGCTTGTGCAGGGCCTTTGTGCCCTGCTGCTCGGTATCTGCATCTTTTATAATGACAACTCACTTGAAAACTACACCAAGTAGGTGCCACTGTATCTGTTCTGTGTTGCTAATGACAGATTTACATTTTTCTTAACCCTTCTGTTATGTTGCAGGTCAAATTGACCCGTTTTTAAAGTTTAAAATTAAAAAAAATAGTTTAAAGTATTTTTTTCTGCATGAAACTTTTTATATTTGTTTTAATAGGTATAAATTACATGTAAAATGAAAATAGTTCATTTTACATTTTTGCATCCCCCCCGTGTCTACATATTACATAGATGGTGTTCGGGTCAGTTCGGCCAGTCAAAATGAAAGGTAAAAAGGGTCAAAAGTGCCCAATACTATTTGTTTCTTTGCAATTGTGAGACATTTCACCTCAAACACCACACACACACACACACACACACACATGCTGGCAGATATTGGGACAATGTGGCACAAGTAGGTTGAGCAACTTCTTTAGGCCCTAATGTCACAGTGGATGAAGGTTTGTGGTAGTCAGAGGTTGCTGCCCATTTAGATAATAAAGTTTATTTTCAATTTAAATCTTCATGACTCATTAGTCTTGGTTTTTCTTAGCAGGTCAATTTGACCCAGAACAGAATAGGTGTCTCAACTTCAATTATAAACATCACTCCTCAAAAAAAAAAATCAATTTAATGAATAATTGTTGCTTTTTTGTGTGTATGTTTTTGTATTGGACATAAAAAAATGTAACACTTTTTTAGGAAAACGAGTGAATTGTCCTCATTGATCCTTTATCTGAAATAAAAAAAAATCTATTCATAAATATTGATTGAAATTGTTAGTAATGGAGTTAATAATCATATATAAAAATGTTTTGAGGGATTTATTTGGTCTTTGATACTATAACATGATTAAACATCCCCCAGGTCAAATTGACCCAGGAACATTATTGCTGTTCCTAAGAAACAAACATAACAGGAGGGTTAAAATAATGAATCTGCTCCATTTCTTCTTTTTTTCTCTTTGTCTCTCTCTCTCTCTTCAGGGAGAAACTAAAGCAGCTCATCGAGAAACGCATCGGAAAGGAAAACTTTGTAGAAAAGCTGGGCTTCATCACCAAACACGAGCTGTATTCACGGGCAGCCCTGAAACCGCAGCCCGTCTTCCCATCTCCAGAGCAGATGCTTTTCGACCACGAGTTCACCAAACTAGTTAAAGAACTGGAGGGTCAGTCCATGCCTTGCCCTCGTGTTCACAGGTGGTTTGAAAAGTTTGCCAGTGTTTTAAAAAGGACGGCCTCCCATCTGTTGTGCACAGGTGTGATAACCAAAGCAGTTCACAAGTCCAGTGAGGAGGAGAAGAAGGAAGAGGAGGTGAAGAAAACATTAGAGCAACATGACAACATTATAACTCAGTACAAAGAGCTGATCAGAGAACAGGTACCTCATCCTCATAGACGTAAAAAAGTTCCTCAGTGTTAATAACAGTGATGACAGCTGATGTGTTGAGTCTTTTTCTGATGATGTGGTCGTCAGGATGCTCAGATCCAGGAGCTGAAAGAGCAGATGACCACTATGAACACTCAGAACGAACAGATGCAAGCTACCATCACCCAGCAGCTCTCTCAGATCCAGCAGCACAAAGACCAGTACAACATCCTGAAACTAAAATTAGGTGGGTTCTCTGCTACAGTACCTGCCAACAGGTGTGGGTCCTGTCCCCCAGGTACATTAAGGAAATCTTTTATCAGCTTTTTAAAGGGATCCCTGATTGGTTGTAACATTAGACTTTATTTGATAAACATATATTTTAACTGTAAAATAAAGGCTGTAAAAATACTGTAGGCTGTTTAGTTTTTATCATTTTTAAAAATATATTTTAACACAGATGGAGCCATTTTATTTACACACAAAGCATTCTGGGTAAATGATGTGGATAGGTCCTCGGTGTGAGCGAGCTATATCCACCTTGAAGGTTAATCTTGGACAATATCTGATGATCGACTCTTAAATGAAACCAGAGAGCGTTGACAGAGAGGAGAAGGTAGAAATGACTCAGCCTGTATCTGAAAATATGGATGGAGGACAACAGAGCTGCTTCATGGAAGAAGAACCTCAGCTTAGCCTGTTAGTCTTTGCGCTAGCGCTGACGCTATATTGCCTTATATGTATTAGCTCAGCGCTAGTGCGACAAACAAGCTAAACTGAGGTCCTCCATCTATATTTTCAGTTGCAGGCTGAGTCATTTTTGCATTCCCCTCTTCTGACATGTGGATGGAGGAAGATGGAGAATGTGTAGCACTGAGCTAATACATACTGTATATGATGATAGCATCGGGGCTAATGCTAAAGCTAACAGGATAAGCTGAAGTTCTTCTTTCATGAAGCAGCTCTGTTGTCCTCCATCCATATTTTCAGTTCCAGGCTGAGTCATTTCTACCTTCTCTCTGTCAACACTCTCTGGTTTCATTTAAAAGAGTCGATCATCAGATATTGTCTGAGATTAACCTTCAGGGTGGATATAGCTCACTAGCAGCCTCGCACCGAGGACCTATCCACGTCATCATTTACCCAGAATGCTTTGCATGTAAATAAAATGGTCCCGTCCATGTAATATATCTACTGTATATATGAACTTTTAGTTTAAAAATGATAAAAACTGAGCATCCTACAGTATTTTTTACAGAATTTATTTTACAGTTAAAATATTTGTTTATTAAATAAATTTTAATGTTACAGCTAATCATGGATCCCTCTAATGTTTTTTGCGCCTTGTTCCTGTTTTCCACTGGTGAGACATCAGCTGTTTTTAGCTTTTAACAGTTCTTGTTCATGTGGATGGTCTGTGAATGTGTTCAGGGAAGGAGAACCAGAGTCTGTCCAGTAGCCAGGGAGAAAGCTCTCAGGTGAACGGGCTGCAGACAGAGGAGCTGTCTCAGCTCAGAGAGGAGCTGGAGGAGCTCCGCAAGCAGCACGCTCTTCTTCAGACACAACTCGGTGACAAGGACGCACTGATCGACAGCCTGGTGGGTAGAAATCAGTGTTTATTTCTGTTTTTTCCCTCCTGGTGTTTTAGATCCAGATGTGCTGTACTGACAGAGAGGGCCTGATTATGGTGGACTTTTTTTTTTTTCTCTAAAGTTGTATTTACCCTTCAGCTCATATTAAATTGTAATTAATAATTTACATACACATAGTTTTTAGATCCCACCTAGAAAAGAATGAATAGAAATGAGAGAATGCTCCAGATGTGGCTATTAATTGGAGCTTCTGGGTAATCTCTGCATTTCAAATTAAATTTAAAGCCTCTTGCTTATAACATGTTTTTATTTTCCAAAATTGCTACTAAGTTAATAAAACTGCAATGATAGTGATACAAATAGAATGGTTTGTGAGGCTGGTGGTTTAGTCTCTATGCTTTTTCTTTAATTGGTTTATTAGTTCAGCCAGTGACAGTCTAAGTCTTTGCCTCTGTTACATTTAATGGGTCAGAAGTTAGAATTTAGGACCCACTGTTTTAAAACAACAAACCTAATCTTAGACTACAAGCACTGATTTTGTCAATTTGTTGTGTGTAAATTTAGAAATCTTCAGCGCAGACAGAAAGTCCAGCAGGAGGATCAGACAACACAGAGCTGCTCCAGGTGAGAGGTTTTACCTTTATCTTTATTTAGTGCTTTATTCCCTGCTCATATTGATTTAACCTAAAATGAACCATAGACACAAAGAACAGATATCAGGACAAATCGTGTTTTGGGTCTGATGTTTATTTTAGTAGCTTAAAAAAATAATTCAAAAGTTTTACCAGAAGATATTTGTTGTATTGTGTGTAAATTTGTTGCAGGAACTGGATGCTTTAAAGAGTCAGATTCAGTCCCAGTTGGCAGAAATCAACCAGTTGAAGGTGGAGAGACAGGAACTGCTAAGAAAAGCTGAAGCTGTGGTAAAAATCTTCAACTAAGACATCAGTCTGGCATTAAAAAAATGCAGCATTCTTCATAATTTACTTTTAAATGATTTTTTTATTTTTGTTTGATTTTATTTTTTTAGTCCTCGGACACGGCGCCCACTAGTGACGGCACGTCCGATGCCACCAAAGCAGATCTGGAGAGCAGACTCATAGCTCAGACGTCTGAAACAGAGAAGCTCAAGGTGAGCTAAAATATCTAGGGGAAATGACCACATGGTCCAGTCTGACTTTAAGCTGCTGCTGGTCTTTTACCCCGGATTTACACTAGATACCGCTCCGCTCAGCTCCGCTCCGGTACAACGCACAGAGGTAGCTTGTGCAGGAAGGAGATTGCGCGACAAATCCAGTGATAAATGTGGAAGTCAGAGCAAAAAAGAATTAATTCTGTGAAAGACAAACTCCAAACACAACCGAAAACATAGATATTAAAGCTTTTGATATCTATGATTGAAACTTTATCACTGTCGTCTTTTTGAAACTTCTGATTTCAAAATAAAATCCATGTGTATCGTGTGTGTACACATATGCTTCATCTACATGTTGTCATCTGCTTCCCAAACAGAACGATACATCCTGACAGCATTTGCGTAGAAATAAATCCATATATTGATAAATAGAGCTGGGATTTTGACAAAATTACTCCGCTCTATGGTGTCTTATTTTGAAAATACAGATGTTGTGCTTGTTCCTTTTCCTGTTGGTGCAATGCGATTTTTGTAGATTGACTCCAGAGCAGCTCTGGCGTCCGGCAAAAATAGTATCAGATCTAATTTTGGTGGATCGCCGTCCGCTCACCGCCGCCAAGCGGAGCACGTGTAAACACTCATTGATAAAAATGGTTGTGTATTTGCTACAGAGGTCGGACCGCAGCAGAGCGGAGACGCATCTAGTGTAAATTGGGGGTTAAACAACACTGGTAAAACCGACCACTTCTCACACAGACGTGAGCTTTTTCAGAAACGGAGTGTTGCTGAGCCAAAAACGACATAATCAGATCTCAGCTAAGTTAACGTGGAGCACAATGCGTTAAATGCTTGGATGTCTCCCTCCTTCAAAACTTAATGAATTAACTCAGTTTAGCACATAGTTTCTATTCATCTTCGTTGGTTTTTTTCCCCCTTTCAATAGTAAATCTGCTGTTTAAGTCTCTTCAACTGCACTCTGTTGATTTGATTTGATTTATTGATTCAACAGGAAAAGATTACTAAAAATCAAGCCTGACTCAGCATAATTGCTGTTTTACAGCAGGTTCCTGTTCTGCAGCACATAAAACACTCAGAAATACAGCATCACAATCACATCATTATACACCATAGACACAAAGACAAACAAGCATACCAAATTTTAGGAAGGCAGCATTTGCAAAATAGGACGTCTAAATATGAGCACAACAAAAAGTGTCCAGCAGATGGCAGACAAGATTTTTCTTAAAGGGCTGTAGTTTTGAAATGGACTTTATGTTTTGAGGAATGTCATTCCATGCTTTAGTATAAACATAGAAGAAAGACCTCTGGCCGTAACAGTTTTTAAAAGTTGGTAATATCAGTTGTCCTTTTGTAACAGATCTAGTTGAATGACCACTTCCAGAATTTGATTTGGGCAYCAATGCACAGAGAGCTCCATAAGTGGCACCTTGTTAACTTCTAAAAAGTTTTTATTGATGTACTGTTGAGCAATTCTCGTCACAAACCAACACCTGCTTTCTGTTATTGTGTGGGGCAGGAAAGCCGGGCAGAGCTGGAGCAGCAGCTGGCGTCGGCCACCAGCTCAGTGGCCATCCTGCAGACGGAGAAGACAAAACTTCAAAGTGAGCTGCAGGAGTCCAAGAAGGAGCAGGATGACTTGCTGATGCTGCTGGCAGACCAGGACCAGAAAATCACCGCCCTCAAACAGAAACTTAAAGACCTGGGAGAGATGGTAGGAAAAAAAATAACTCTTTCACCAAAATGTTTCAAACACTTTGTATCAAAACCTGTATTCTTCAGGAATATTCAGACACGTGCTCCTTCTTTTCTGTGCCGCCGTAGATTTTAGAGCATTTACTGTATCCAGTAGGTTTTGTCTCAGATAAAAGATGCGTTTTTTATTTTTTCTAACAGTGAGACAATAAAAGGCTTGTTGATGAAATTGATTGTTCAGAATAAACCTCTGACTGATGACAGACCGTCGCTCCTGCCTTACAGGTGGAAGATGAAGACGACATTGATGCCAGGGACCAGACGTCTGAGGAGGACGATGAAGACGAGGACTAGAAACACTAAAGAGAAGAACTGATGTCAGTTTGTCTCCCAGGAGGCTAGAAAAGACTCACCTGAGAAACTGAAGAAGAGAACTAATATATAGAAACAGTTTCTCCTCCCTGCTGCCATGCTGTGTTAATTTTTATTTTTATTTTTTATTTTTTTTGTCACATCTCACGCAGATATTTCATTTTTTCGGTGAACTTGTCAGTGCATTCATCTCCATGTTTTTCATCAGTTTGACCAGTTTCCTGTTTATTGCAATGTTCTGTTATGCTGTTTCTAATCAGACAGAAGACCCTGTACATTTTTTTTACGCACAATTTATCTGGAAAAAAAAAATCAGGAGATTTAAAAAGCATTTCTAAACGGATCGTTGTCCTGTTGAGCTCTTTAAGCCCTTTCCCTGCACTGCTGATGGCACCTGTAGGCCCATCTGCAACGTGTCGGTCACCGTTTCTGCACCCTGAATTTGTCTGCCTTCATGTTTAGCGACATCTACAGTATTTAACACTCTGTTTTGTTTCGCTTTGACGGCTCAACCAGACTGCTCTGCAATATGCTGCAAAAAAAAAAAAAAAAAAACTGACAGGAAAACACGAAAAGATGTATTTTTGCAACTTTTTGGTCCTGGACTGGCATTCAGCTTCTGTATGATATAACTTATCAATTTAAGAGCCAACTTGAAATGAGTAAAGAATCTATCTGTATGCCATGTGGAGGAAAATTTGTAGATAAATTAAATTTTACTAAATCCACAAGTCTTAGTTTTTTTTTTAAAAAATCACTGTGGGTCTTGTGAAAGGATGTTCTATTAATGCTCGTGTAATGACTGTATTTTGCCACTAGAGGGCACCAGAGACCTTAGATGAAGGTGGTGTTCATAGTATGTACATTTAAAACAACAGTGGTAATTTATTGTTGCTAGTAGAGACTGTTTCTGTCACTGTTATTGTTCATTTTGCTGTAGCTACATTAGATCATCATGTTGACATTTTGTTTAAAGGTGAATTTAGTTACAAAGTTAAAGTGGAAGAAGTTTAGTGATATTCAGAAAAATGACTTTACACAATCAGCTACATTGTGGATGCACACCACATTCAAAGATCTGTGAGATTCAAATGCCACCTTTTGTGTTTAAGTGCAGGTCCTTCATTTTTGCCAACATGAACACAGAAAACTTCATAAAAACATGAGTTATTTGCAGATGAACAGAAAACAAGTTTACACAAAAATGATCTCCAACAGAGGAAATATGGCATTTAATCAGATTAAATACGATTGAGAAAGACACATTTTAAAATGAGGAACAAAGCAATATATTATAGAGATAAAAAAAAAAAACTCATGTAGACTTGGTGTAAAATGTCATTCAATCGTGAACTTCCATGAAGAAACTTAACACATCAGTGGGATCAAAACATTTCTCTGAAAATGGTCAAAACTGGTCAGAAAAACAGCCAAAGTTCTTCAGTTTTCTTAGTTTTGTTCTGACTCTAGGATTATAAATTGTATTTGAGCGAAATGGCCTCAAGTATTGATGGTTCATAGTGCAGCAGAAAAATCAAAAGTGTATTTTGGACCCAGACTTGCAAACCTGCAACACAATTTTGAAGTCCAAAGACCTCCAAACTGGACTGATGTGATCGACTTGCTTGGGTTTTTATTTTATTTTATATATTTTTAGAAAGACCAGTTTATATTCCGTTAATTAAAAATATATGCATGAACGAGTTTTTCTGGGTTCTCCTGAGTATTTTGTTCTTTAATTTCAGCTCTATTTTTCAGGTGTCTTGTTCTCTGAGCTCAGAGATTTCTCCAGATTCTTGATGATTTTATGAGCTGCAAATTATGAGGTATTCAAAGTCCCAACTTTTCCCAGAATATGCAAAACAGGAATCTAAGCTGATATCTGTGAGCTTCATGGATTTAATGATTCAAACTTAACGGTTCATCTTATTTAACAGCGCTGATGGATGCTGTTCAGTGTGCTGGACTACCTCAGACAGATGGGTCCTGTTTATAGTCAAACTTTAACACTTCTGCTGCCCTAGGGTCAAAAAGGTCATTTTGACCCAAGGGCAGCAGGGTGGTTCACCTGATTGCCTCGCCCCTCCCTCCTCTTCGTCCTCCTCCTGTCGCATCTGTTCGCATCCTTCTCATCCACTCCTCCATTGGTCGTTCGGAATCGTCCTGTCTTATTTATTTATTTAGGTTTGATTTTGTTTTAACTCTGTCTGGGACACTGCCTCACGGTGACACTTTGTTCCAGGCATGCAGCTGGTGATATAACAAGTCCTTCCATAAATCCCAGAACCGGAGCCTCCGCCTCCAGCAGCGGCAGCAGCAGCAGCTTCGCGGCCGCGGAGAGCCCTCCTCCTCCCGGATTCAAACCTCCACCTGCCTCGGCCGCGCGCTGCGACACATGACCGTCTCAAAGGTGAGTTCTCTCCGGCTCTCTTTAGTTTAAGTTGCAGACATGTGATGCACAGCTTAGTGAAAGCGTGGTGCCTTTGGAAGTCTGTTTTTTTTTTTTTTTTACTTATTTTTTTATTTTTTATTTTTTTATTTTTTGGAGGGGGAGGGGGCTTCTGCAGTCCCGCCACGCCGCTTCAGCGCCTCCTCAGGGCGGACACACACACTCAAGCACACCGCGGTCCAGCTCCAGAGTCCAAGAGAAGCTGGTTCTTAATTATCATCACGTTCAAAATAGCAAAACATATAAATTTGTCTTTGGCTTGGGGAAAAAAAATATGAATTTGTCAATTAACCCTTAAATTGATTTGCTTAATATATAAGACAATCACATTTATTTAGAGGGTTTTCTCTGGAGTTCAACCAGTCTTCATCATTGCTTTAAACTGATCAAGAAGAAAAGCTAACCTAGGTTTTGAACCATTGTATTCAGAAATAAGACAGCTTTAAAGACAAATCAGCTGTAAAAACAAACAAGGTGTTTGACCAGAAGCTTTGTTTCTTAAGGATGCTCTTTAGTTGGGAGTTTCAGGTTGGAAAAGGTCACAGAGGTCACTGATCCACCTCTCTTCCTTTAACTTGACCAACATGTGGAGTGTTGTGATCACATGCTTTCAGCTGTGGATGGATGAAAAGCCACCTGTGAGTAAAACTCAAGTCATTGTATTATAAATGTGAAACCTGAGCTCACCCCGTCTGTTGTTTTTAAAAATACGTTTATGTTCAGGTTCTTTGAAATAACCGTTCTCAACGAGTGTGTCCTATCTTTGAGATGAGGCTGGATTATGTGTCTGTGGAGGAGTTGTCCAGTTTCCCCTATGGGCTTTGTAAGACCTCATTTTGTAATAACACATTATAATGTCATAAAATCAGGCTTCAAAATGTAATAAATTTGCACTAAATCCGCATTATGTAATAATAGACACAAAATGTAATAAAAGTCTTCAACGCATTATGTAATAACGTTATTACAGTTTGCGGCAATATTACAAAATGTGGTGTTGTAATAATTTGGTGCATTCTGTAATAAACAATAAAAAAACAGTATTTCTGTTCATCCTAATCAATATACTTATAATAACGGTCATGTTTCAAATACTACATAATTAAATCTTTATAACTTTGGTCAATAAACACTGAACTTCTCATCTTTTATTTGGAGTTTCAGTCAAATTCTTGTGTATATGGATGTATAGCACAAGCTCACGGATTTTTTCATGTTTAATGGAATCTTTCATAAACATAGTTTCTAATTTATTCAACATGTCAGAGCCTGTAGGACATTAAAAAACAATCATTAACATCAAATATCCACTTCCAACCCACTCTATTGCTAGAAACAAATTCTTCAACCCTCATTTCCTTCTGATACAGAAGCCGACAGTCCACCTGCACCGCGCCCCCCTCCCCTCTGCGGCTGATGGTCCACCTGCACCCCCCGCGTGTGATTAATACAGTTTTTTTTTTACGAAAATTACGTATTTTTAAGGCTCATTATACAAGTAAACGTCTGAAGGGGTTGACATGTATGTACAGCTAACTTTTAGATGTATTTTGGGAGTTGTCTAAAAAGTGGAATAATTTCTGTAACAGGGATCTGTGAGGATGTGTGTTTTGTCAGTCTGTGTTATCTCCCTCTTGTGTTCCCTCATTGTTATCACACATTCCCCTCAATCTGGTTCCTGCTGTTTAATCACCCTCACCTGTTGTCATCTCCAATCAGTCCTGCTCCCAGGTGTTCCTCATTTCCTCATTCCTCTGTCAGTATAAATACCCTTCTCTTCAGTTCATTCCTCGCTGGATCATTACATGGATTACTCCTACTGTTTTGTTGTCCTCGTTGTAGGGTTGGGCAATGTTGGCAAAAAAATAAATCACGATTAATCGTGGTATTTAGCCGATAACGATTAATTTGACGATTAGAGTCCCTGGACACCCTTATTTCATAGTCACATGACCAATTTAGTGGGAAAGATTTGCTCTTCATAAAAATCTGTTCCAAATTGTGTCAAAATTACAGACTTCAGGCTGTACATCAAATTTTAAATTGTTTTGATAGATAAATAAGTTACAGAACTTTTTTTCAATGTTTGTTTTATATGAAGCTGAGAGGAGCAGCGAGTGGACTCTGCCTGGTGGCATTAATCATATTAATTGTCAAGTGCCAAAAATTAATCGATTAATGTTTTTCTGACGATTAATTGCACACGATACGATTATGCCCAACCCTACCTCGTTGTCCCTCAGAGTTTTATACCTAGTTTTTACACCTCAACCTAACAGGATCAGGACAGTAGATCTGAAAATGCAAATAAAAGATGAGAAGTTCGGTGTTTATTGACCAAAGTTATAAAGATTTAATTATGTAGTATTTGCAACATGACATTTATTATGTATATTGATTAGGATGAACAGAAATACTGTTTTTTGATTGTTTTTTACATAATGCACCAGATTATTACACCACCACATTTTGTAATAATTGCCGCAAAATGAAATAACGTTATTACATAATGCGTTGAAGACTTTTATTACATTTTGCGGCAATTATTACATAATGCGGTTTTAGTGCGAGTTTATTACATTTTGAAGCCTGATCATAATGCATTGTTATTACAAAATGAGGTCTTACAGGCCTGAATGTTCCTGATTGGACTGGACTGGGTACACCACACCACCCAGTTTGTGTGATGTTTTTTATTCTTAGTATGAATTGTTTTAATGAGCTGTAAGGATTGCAACAAGTCTATCAAAGTTGGTACATGCACACTGATGGTCATGTTCCATGAGCTCGACTTGATGCAGCTGAGACTTCAGAGTCTTTCCATTGGGTGGTCCCACACACTTCCAGATCGGTTCTACTTGACCGAGGCGAGTGGAGCTGGATATTTGACATCAGCAGGCTGCAGGCCATTGATTAGCCAACATCAATCACAAGAGCATCTTCACAAGAATCAAATTTGTTTGTTATTTACATTAATTGCCGCTGAGATCGGTTTATCTCTAAACTCCAAGGGGTTTTGGAACCAGCTTTATACTTCCTGTGAAAACTGTCCATATTCTGATGAAATGCAAATTTATTGCATGTTTTATGTTTCTTTCCACTGAATGGAAAAAAGCTGTTGATCTGGTCACAATCAGATGTGGCGTCAGTTCCACTATAATCCAAAACCATTGTAATGTTGGTGGAGTTAATGTGTTCCTGGTGTCTGTAAACACGTCCCGTGCTCATACAGTGAAGCGAGACCTTTGACGTTTTTGCTCAGCGGGTGGTTGGACTCTGCCGGGCCAACAGTTTGCCACATGGTTCCCATCTATTGTTTCGCTCTTTTCTGTCTGAACGTAAACAAACGTAAGACAAAAGGCAGGGCAGTTGGAGAGCTTGGCCTTTCATGACCTGAATCTAGCAGCAGGACAAAAAATGTATATGATAATTAGAAATTTGTGTCATTTTTCCCCCCTCTTATACCAGTAGACATCACTCCCATAGGGTTAGGGGGTGCACTGTGATGGAAAAAAGGTCATATATCATTTACCACCAGTAATACGTAGTAAATAGTGTATGGAGTCTTTTAAAACTTCCCCAAACTTCTCTTAACAAAGTTTCTCATTAATCTATTCACACCCACTCAGTGCTTTCTATTGTCATTTCAGTGTTTCCCCTAGGAAATTGCTCATGGTGGGGGGACTACTTGTTTTATGGAAACAAACTTACGTGACTCACCTTCAATTATGGTAATAAATTTACACATACATGAATATTTAATTACCTAACTACTGTACATCCTAAAGTTAAGGACTCCTCATGATAATTATTAATAATAATTTATCGTAGCAAATTCTTATTGATAATAAATGATCAGAACTGTGTGCAGCAGATGATCTGAGTCCAGAGTTCTCAGTTTGAAACCTTCTGGAGCTCTTCTGTGTGACTCCAGGTGTGA